>NC_068981.1:120558640-120574513 GCF_001194135.2 Octopus bimaculoides | reverse complement strand
ATATATATATATATATAACGGGTTTTCATTTATGTGTGTGTATGTTATTTTTGTTTTGGTTTTGGTTTTTGCATATCTTCACATTGACACTGCTTTAGAAGCTATGATGTTAATTGTGTCTCACATAAACAAAATGTTTACTAGTTCAGTAGTTCAATGTGGAAAACATGAGTTAAAGTACCTTAATTACAAGAAAGGATTGATTACAGAAAGAATGCTGTTTCAAGTCTCATTCAGCCCATGCTAACATGCAAAAAAAAAACTGACATAAAAACAATGATAATGTATGTATTTACATATTCATACACTCACACACACTTATGTGCCCACTCATGCACACACATTTCTATATTTGCATTAAAACTAATGTTTTGGAGAGAAGATATGCATACTTGTCCTTAGGACACTGATGCTACCTCATTTAGACCTGATCTGGTTGCATGTCTTCTTATTTCATTATAAAGCTAAATTTATATATCTGCACTTGTTTTACCTAGTGCATATTAGTAAAGTGCGGAGGTGCACTTTTTTACTGTATTATTGTTCCAATGTCCACTGAACCTTTTACTTACACTCCAAGCTGTTTCTCCTTTATAAGTTTCAGGGAAGTTTGCACATGATCATGATTCTTCTTGGCATCTTATACAGAATGCTATATTTTTAGGTGTGACACTTTCTGGCACAGTCATTTTGGTGTCACTCATTCAGTGCAGACTCATTTGACATCAGATGTTTTAATGTTTCTCACATTCTCTCCTTCCTTACCCTCTCTCTGTTTATATGTGTGAACATAATTCTCTTTATGTGTATGACAAGAGGGAAAGTGTTTATGTCCATTGCGTTTGATTAATAAATTGTAATGTCTCTTTCTTTCTCTTTTACTCTCTCCAACTGTATGTGTATATTTCTGTGCACACATGTACATTTGTGTGTGTGTGTGGCCTCCTCTGCCAAAACAGGCTCAGTGTCCAGTCAGCCTTGCATCCAAATAGCTGTACCCAATTGTTTCATTCTATATTTTTTGGCACTGATATGTGGCTTTGTAGCATACACCTTATGATTATTTTTCCTGATATACTTATCAAAAGGATAAGTCTTATGAATGATTAACTTGATGAATTTACATGGTTTTTTGCCATGACTTTAATACTGTAATTCGATTCTCAGGGGATTTCCCGAAATCTGTTTAGCTATTTCACCATTGGATGTGACATACACAAACTTTACATTGTCTTTCACTTGTTTCAGTCATTAGACTGTGGCCATGCTGAGGCACCACCTTGAAGAATTTTAGTTTTAGTTGAACAAATCGACCCCAGTACTTATTTGTTTGTAAAGTCTCTTTTGCTGAACTGGATGTGTGTGTGTGTGTGTGTGTGTAATAATTTATTATATGGTTCATTACATGCTAGCTACTTCATAAAATCTTATAAAGATTTTATCCTTAATTATTATATATATATATATATATATATATATATATATATATATTATATAAATGACAGGCTTCTTTCAATTTCAGTGTTTCAGTCCACCAAATTCTCTCACAAGGCTTTGGTACTCCTAAGACTATGTGAATGACACTTGCCCAAGTCATCATGCAGTTGGACTGAACCCTGAACCATATGGTTGTGAAGCAAACTTCTTACCACACAGCCATGCCTGCTCCTATTATGAATCTTATTATCATACTATATACTAATCTTAACTATTGTATTATTTTCCCTGAATTTCCTATTCCAGAATTTGTTATAATATAAAGAGCATACAGTGAAATAAATCATCTGCATGACTTTTTTTATATTTCCAAACCTTTTCTTGGCTCCTTTATATATCTTGAGTCTATATCTTTGTGTATAACAGATAACTGCATTCAAAGATAAAAGAACACAAGGCTGCACATTTGTGACACGTTCCTCATTACTTTTATGACATCTGCCATTAAGATGTCTAGTTTGGCAGTATTTCAAACATATCAATTTTTATCATCATCATCATCATTATATATTATTTATTTTATAAGAGACAATTCATCATTATCATCATCATATTACTATTATTATTAGTATTATTATTATTGTTATTATTATTATTAAGTTGATGAGCTGGCAGAATTGTTAGCATGCTGGACGAAATGCTAAGCAGTATTTTACTATGAACTATTGCTATGTTCTGAGTTCAAATCCCACTGAAATCAACTTTGACTTTTATCTTTTCGGGGTCGATAAAATAAGTACCAGTTGAACACTGGGGCCAATGTAATCGACTCATACCCTCCTCAAAAATTATTGCCCTTGTGGCAAAATTTGAAACCATTATTATTGTTGTTGTTAAGGCAGCAAACTGTCTCAGTCATTAGCTTGCCAGGCAAAATGCTTAGCAGCATTTTGCACATCTATGTCCTGGGTTCAAATTCCACCAAGGTCAACATTGCCTTTCATCTTTTCAGGGTTGCTAAATTAAATACCAGTGAAACAATGAGGTTGATACAAATGACTTGTCCCCTTCCCCAAAATTTCAGGCCTTGTGCCTTTAGCAGAAAGGATTAGTATTATTATTGTTAAGGTGACAAGCTAGCAGAATCATTAGCATGTTGGGCAAAATGCTTAGCGGCATTTCATCCTCTTTCATGTTTTATGTTCAAATTTCGCTGAGGTCATCTTTGTCTTTAAATCCTTTCAGGGTCAATAAAATAAGTACTACTTGAACACGGGTCAATGTAATTGTCTTATCCCCTCCCCTGAAATTGCTGGCCTTGTGCCAAAATACGAAATCATTATTATTATTATCATCATTGGTTTGCCACAGATTTTCTATAATGCATGTAGAGCAGGGGTTTTCAAACTTTTTGACTTGCGGACCCCTTTATATTTCAGGCTTTACCTTAGAGACCCCCTTATAAACGCTTATGAAATGTATACATAAATATTTGCTTAAAATAACATATATTTTTACATTTATTTATTTAACAGTATTTAACAAATAGGTTTATTGTCAATTAAAAGATTTCAATTAAAAAACATGTATAAAATCAAATTGCCCATAAAAAGTATTTGCTGTCCAAGGACCCCCTTTCTTGTCCTTGCGGACCACAGTTTGAAAACCCCTGATGTAGAGTATGCAAAGTTTTGATTTACCATTAGTGGTTATGTTTTCTCTCCATAACACAGTATCTTGTAGTTTATTTACTCTCCTTTTAGGATGTCTGAAGGAATTGTCAATAATGATTTTGATACTGTTGTTGATGGAAATTTCTTTGTGTTGTATATGTAGTACATTCTTCATCCCTTTGACTGTTAGTATGAGGATATTATAATTCCAAGACTAATGTCATCAACACGATGAGAATGCAGTGATACAATTATACTGTGTAACAAATTTTTTATTTTTTTGTCTTTGGTCAGTAGGTGTTATTTCCTATTTCCTTGTCCAGAAATCAAAGGAAATGACTACTATTCCCTTCAAATTTTGCTTTTGTGACCTGGACATCAATGTTTTCAAACTGACCTATTTTCCATTACATTTCAGACAGATTCAACATTGAGTTGTTGAAGCAGAAATATCGTTATAGCAAATATTCTGCTCCATATCACAGACTTGCTTGGCATTTGCTTGACCTTAACCAGTTGATCATGAGCAGGAGTAGTGGGATAGCATCATAGCCATGTGGTGGGAGGGATTCTTAGGGGTTTGAATAAATGTAACAAAAGCAAAGTTTGAAGGAAATATTAGCCGTTTTCATACTTTCTAGGAGCAAGCAAATGGGAAATAACAAAAATCGTGTTACACAGTGTTATCTAATAAGTGGCTAATTTTGTCTGCTTCTACTCCCACCCTGCTCCACCTATACAAACACACAATAAAAAAGTTGACAACATTGTCCAGCAATTCTGATTCCATTCACACTGCCTTTCATCTGTTTTTTAAAATTATCTGCCAATTCTTTTTTTTTTTGTTTTCTTTTTAAAGTAACTTTGAGACTGGACTTTAACTGCATGCATAATCATGATTCTTTTGCTATTATCTGAAGGGAGCTAAATTAGTTTAATCTAACAAAGCCAGTATTCATTAGCTGTGACTTATTAATATCAGTAATCGGCACATAAAATACACCATTTTGAGCGTGGCCGTTGCCAGTACCGCCTGACTGGCCTTCGTGCGGGTGACACGTAAAAGCACCCACTACACTCTCTGAGTGGTTGGCGTTAGGAAGGGCATCCAGCTGTAGAAACTCTGCCAAATCAGATTGGAGCCTGGTGTAGCCATCTGGTTTCACCAGTTCTCAGTCAAATCGTCCAACCCATGCTAGCATGGAAAGCGGACGTTAAATGACGATGATGATGATGATAGTGGGAAATCATAACTGGTCTTGGTTAAGTTGGACTGGATGTCTCTCCAGGTTATTCTTGGTTAAGTATTCCTTACTACTTGCCAGAGATAGGAGAAAAACTCTATTTATTAACATTGATGTTAAGGAGTACAACTTTACTTTTGTAAGTCATTTCCATACATATTCCAGCAGCCACAAGCCTGAGCAATCCTAATCTTGGCTCGTAGGTGTTTGTGTCATATAAAAAACACCCATACCTGTACCACATAAAGGCACCCATGCCAGAGCTGTGTAAAAGCACCCAGTAGACTCTGTAAAGTGGTTGACATTAGGAAGGGCATCCATCTATAGAAACCATGCCAAAGCAGACATGGAGCCTGGGCAGCTCTTCAGCTGGCCAGCTTCTATCAGCATGGAAAACAGACATTAAATGATGATGATGAGTCTACATCAATAAATGGATATGGTGAAATTATGCCTATATGGTTTCTAATACAGATAATGGAACCGTATTTTTGGTTACATCCATCAACCAAATTTCCATGCTATCAAATATATATAGTGATATCTGTATTATTATTTGTGATAGAAAGTATGGTATTTTGTTGTTGTTAACATTGTTAGCATCACAGGCAAGACAGTTGAGTGGGCCCAGTAACATGATCTGTATGAGTTTTATGATTTCTCCTTAAGGCAATGCCATACAGCAGAGAAGCTCACTTACTTACCTGGAAGACATTTACCTCTTTGTTTCTTCAATTGTAAGACATTATACCACATTCTCATTTAAGTCTTTCTCTTCATAATTAAATACAGTCACCTAACTCATATCTTTAATGTGCAGCAACCTGCTGTTAGCATAATTCAACAGGCTGTCTACAAACTTCCTGCTAGACTTAACAGTTAAGAAGCCTACAGTTTAATTACTTCTGATCCAAACAGTTTATGAGTATTTTGATTTCCTCAAACACACAATAGATGTGACACCTATTTCACAGCAGAATGATTGACTGAAAAAAAGGACAAGAAGTATTTTTCTCTAGCTTCAACTACAGTGTCATCACCATGCTGGTGTATTGCCACTGCATGTTCTTGCCAAGTTCACATCAAAACATTTGCCTTGACAAGAAAAGAATTTTCAGAATTGAAATTTACAAAGTTATACCCTACATATTAACAAATGATTTAAAAGAAACAGTAAAGAAAAACATATTTAGTTTCATTGAGTAATTAGGCCTCGTGAGGGCCTTTTTGACAACTTTGGATGAGAATTGAACTGAAGACGGTTCCAAAGTGCTCCCCAAGTTCCATGAAAACTTCTTGTTTCCTTGGAATTTCTGAAGTTCCCTAAGTTAAGGTGCCTTTTAATAAAATTTAATAATAATTTATTTTAAGAGACTGGTATTCACTGTTTTCAAATTGTTATTAGGATTTCTTTTTTAGCATGAAAAAAGAACAAAACAAAATTGGATTTTTCCTTAGCTGTCAGTAGGGTGTTTACATTCTATTATAGACCTACAAAGAAAGCATTGAGTAAGAATCTCTCCATTACTCATTATCAAACTTAGATTATCCATTCATCTCTGCCTTGAGCCCTTGTTACTTGTTATGAGCTGTGTGTGCTGTCCAGAATATGAGAGTCTATTCTATATTAAAATTTATTAATCACTCATAAGTTACACTGCTAAATAGCTATGTATTGATCTTTACCTGTGGAAAAGAAATCTGCCACCACTAATGGTAGTAGTTGTATGAGGTGGTGGGGCATGTGCTGTGACAGCACATTCACTGCATCCAACATTTGTTGGTGATACCCTGCTCTTGGCAGATGACACTTTTGCACCACTCAGGCAACAACCCTCTGACCCATGGGTCTTTTTAAGTAGTCGTTGCTGCTGAGGGTTTTACGAGGTCAAAGGGCAAATTTTACCTCAATCTCTTTTAGTCACCTTTTACAACACACAGAGGAAACATTGAATCTATCCTTTGATATGTCCATCCCCACACAGCATACCACTGCTCAAACAGGATTTCCACCCACGAGTTTCCAGTTGTTTGGTGAACTGAATTACTTGCTCATTGAATAAGCATGTAAGTATTCAATAGGCATGTCTATTCTTAACACAGTCTTCACACAGAGTAAGCATGGCATGCTATGTGTCAAAGCTGGATGTTTGAATTCAGCTGCCATCCATCTAACTTCCATGGTGCCCAATTTCATTCCCAAGGAAGACTTGGGTTAACCTAAACCACTTGCTTTAGATATCATTGCTAGGATCAAACCTGGAGCCTCATGATCACAAAGTGAACTTCTTAACCAATGGACTGTACTTTATCTATAGCTGTCAGTCTCAGAATCATGAACCAAGAAGCATGGTTGCTTGTCTTGCTAGATATAACAGCTAAATCTTTCCTTCAAATCACATTTTAATTAATTTTAAAAGAAGATATATTGAATAATGTAATCAAAGTCTTGAAAAAAAAAAGAAGAAAAAGATGAGATGGACATAGCAGGAATGTTTAATCAGGGTTTATTTGGAAATAAACAAACAACCAACTAATCATTATTCTATGTGGTCATTCAGCTTTTTCAAAGTTGCAGCCATCAATTCACACTCAATTAGCTTAAAATAAAAGGATAGATCCGGTGAAAAATGTAATCTTAGAAATGATTAATCACTGCTGAAATAATATTGTCCTCATCGTCATTCTTTTAATGTCCACTTTTCCATGCTCGTATGGATCAGATCGAATTCAGTGAAGCAGGTTTTCTGTGGCTAGATACCCTTCTTGTTGCTATCTTGTTTCCAAATAAAGTGATATATTCTCCATAGCTGGACATAGAACATTGGAAATGAAAGATATTATTTGAACAGCAGTGGTGCTCATTTGCAACTATCAAATAATGTTGTTTGCAACTATCTCATGATGTTTTGTATCCTTGTCTTGACATGACACACTAACACACATACACATAAACACACACACACACATATGTATTCTTTTATTTTATTTATTTATTTACTTGCTTAAGTCATTTGACTGCAGCCCTGCTGGAGCACCGCCTTTAGTTGAGCAAATCGACCCCAAGACGTATTCCTTGTAAGCCTAGTGCTTATTCTATCGGTCTCTCTTGTCGAACCGCTAAGTTACGGGGACATAAACACAGCAAATAGGTTGTCAAGCAATGTTGGGGGACAAACACGCACATATACGACGGGCTTCTTTCAGTTTCAATCTACCAATTCCACTCACAAGGCTTTGGTTGGCTCAAGGCTATAGTAGAAGACACTTGCCCAAGGTGCCATGTGTGTATATATTTCAAGGGTTGAACAGAAAGAACACAACAAAAAGAAAAATTAGACGAAAGCACAGCAAACAGAAAACTAGACAGAAACATAACAAACGGAAAATTAGACAAAAACATGAGACACAAAAAATTCACAGTAGATTTCCTTCTCAGTCAATGACCAAGACATCCTCATGGTTTTTTGCTTTATATACATATTTGTATGTTTCTATATGTGTGTGTGTGTGTATATATATATATATATATATATATATATATATATATACTGGGTCATTCAATAAATAATGCGGCTTTTTTATACTTCTTTTATTTTTCAAAATTAAGATAAACAAAGTTTTTTTTTTTTAATCTAAAATAAACTCTCCTTCATTTTCTATAATGTTCTTCCATCTATCTGGTAGACTTGCAAGGCCTCACTTCCAAAATTCACTTGTCCTTGACTAAAAATACAGCTTCATGACTGTTCTGACCTCATTTACAGAATTCATATTTTTTCTGTCCAAATGATTTTGAAGTCTGGAATAAATGGTAATCAGATGGGGCAATGTCTGGTGAATATGGTGGGTGTGGCATCGTTTCCCATTCAAACTGCTCCAGCCTTTGGAATGTCATCCTCACTGTATGTGGCCAAGCATTATCCTGATGGAAGAACACCTTTCGTCTCGAAACCAAAGATGGTCGTTTTACTTCAAGCACTGACATAAGTCGCTGATGCTGCTCGCAGTCAATTTCCTTTGTTATTGTTTGGTTTGTGTTTAAAAGTTCAAAGTGGACTAAACCTTTCATATTCCACTGAACAGATAACACATTACATGGATGAAGACTTTCTTTAGCCTGGGGTGCCGTTGTTCCCCCTTTCCCTACCCACTGTCTTCAGTGCTTCACATTTTTATAGAGAACCCCTTTCTCATCACCAGTCACTATTCAGTTCAAAATGGTTCGTCCATGATATGTGACAGCAAAGAAGAGCACACATTCACTCTCTGTATGCGATTAGACCCATTGGGCCAATTTGCAATGGCACACAGGTGTCAATGAATGGTTGAATGACCAAATCCAAGCTTTTCTGCTAGTTCCGCAACAGTTACTATGGAATTTTTTTCCACCAGGGTTTGCAGGATGTCCTCATCAAGCTCTACAGACCTTCTAGGATGAGACTCATCTTTTAGGCTGTCATTTCCAGCTCGGAATTTCTAGAACCACCATTGACACTGGCTTACGCTTATTGTCTGATCCCCATATACTGCATTAATATTCCTCACACTTTTTGTTTCATTGTTGCATTTATTGAACTCATAAAGCAAAATATGCCAAATATGCTCCTTTGTCACTTCTATTATAGCTTTGAAAAATTAACTGTTAAATTCGAACTGCACTCTTCAAAACTTGCACTAAGAAAAAGAACAAGGTAAAATTACTACCTGCTTTTATAGCAAGTTGATGCAAGTAGTTTATCTTGTCCCCCTCCGATTTTTAGTTCATGCAATTGAAAAAAATCACATTATTTATAGGCTGACCTAATATACATATATATGTGTGTGTGTGTGTGTATGTATATATATATATATATATATATATGGTACTTATTATTAAGACAGTGAGTTGGCAGAATCAGTAGTCCACCTGGCAAAATGCTTAGCGACATTTCATCTGTGTTTACGTTCTGCCTTTCATCCTTTTGGGCTCAATAAAATAGGTACCAGTTGAGCACTGGGACCAATGTAATTGACTATTCTCCTCCCATAAAGTTCAGGCCTTGTGCCTATAACAGAAAGGATTATTGTTACTATTATTATTATTATTATTATTATTATTATTATTATTATTATTATTTAAAGCAGCAAGCTGGCAAAATTGTTTGCACACTGGATAAAATGCTTAGTGGTATTTCATCTGCCACCAAGTTCTGAGTTCAAATTCCACCAAGATCGACTTTGTCTTTCATCCTTTTGGGGTTGATAAATTAAGTACCAGTTATGTACTAGGGTCAATCTAATCGACTTGCCCCTTCCCCAAAAATTTCAGGCCTTGTGCCTATAGCAGAAAGGATTATTTATTTATTTGTTCTTTCAAAGAAATTGATCGGTTGTTAGAGATAAAAGTGATTCATTTGTCAGAATGTAATTAGATGGACTGATCGACTTCACAGTGCTGTAAAACCACAAGTTGAAAAATATTAATCTACAAACATCATGTTTGTCATTAAAGGGTAATTAAAATTCATTAAATTATGTGACATAGCCATTCTTGACATCCAAAAATTGTCTGGGGCCTGTTTTCTTTTTGTCTGTTTTATTAGTTTGTTTTTTTTATCTTCTTTTTGTTCTTTCTTTTCCTCCAGACATCATCCCCCACCCCACTCATCTCCTTTTCTTTCTCTCTGTTTCTCTTTCTGTCTAAACACCATCTACCTCTATCACCACCAGCCTTCTTTCTTCTTTATTTCTGATCTCTATCTTCTCTCTCTCTCTCTTTCTCTCTCTCTCTCTCTCTCTCTCTCTCTCTCTCTCTCTCTCTCTCTCTCTCTCTCTCTCTCTCTCTCTCTCTCTGTATCTATCTTTGTCTATCTATCTATTTAACTATCGATCTCTCTGTCTGTCTATCATTACTTCTTTCTAGTTTCTGACCTCCTTCCCTCTCACATCTTCTTCCCAATCTCTCTCTTTATCTATCTATCTATTTATTTATTTATCTATCTGTCTATCTATGCTTCTTTCTAGTTTCTATCCTCTTCTCAATACCCCTCCTTTTCTCTCCTTCTCTCTCACACCTTCTTCCCAATCCTATACCCTCTCTCTTTCTGCTCCCACCTTCTCTCTGTTTTCCTTCTCTTTCACTTTCTTTCTAATTTCTATCTTCCTTCTCTCTTTTTTCGAAAAGATAGTCGCATTCAATCAATCAAATTGGATGTGATTAACATTCAAATATTTAGCCTAGATATAATTTCTTTATACTTTGAGGAGAATTTTCCATTCATTTTTCCCCTTTTTTCTTTTTCTATTCCATGTTTCTCTTTCGCCAGAATGTCTTACCTAGATTTGTTATTACATCTTTTATTGCATTGCCATATTTCTGTATACACACACACACACACACTCTTATATATTAATGTTTGTTTTTATGCTTAGTTATAATAAGAGCAATTTTACATTAATCTGATGGGTAACTCTGAGTTTGACTTAGTTGGCCAAAGCTTCAAAGTCACTATTAACATTCTTGTATGAGAATAATATATATGTATGTGCGTATGTATATATATATATATATATATATATATATATATATATATATATAGCAATAAGAAAATGGAGGGGAATATGAGGTACTCATCAACTTGCAGACACTGTACTCTGTTGATTAATCTGTTTATTTTATAACCAAAATGACAATAAAGACAATATACAGACACTTATGACATACTATGTCATAGCAACAATTAAGATTACAAATTTAAAGGACATCTAGCAATCGGAGAAGGGACAAAATCTTACAGCTGTATATTGTCTTTATTGTTCTTTTGGTTATAAAATAAACAGATTAATCAACAGAGTACAGTGTCTGCAAGTTGATGAGTACCTCATATTCCACTCCATTTTCTTATTGCTATATAAATTTAGAGTAAAAACTCCCTTTTACCCGCACCCACTTATTGCACTTGGTATAACACTAGTGTAACAATAATTGGGTACCCTCCCAGCGGTATATTGGATAGATATTATCCCTTAGTGGGTTGGATCCTCAACCCCTAACTCTCTTGGATTATATATATATATATATATATATATATATATTACATGATCACACGTGACCAACCAGGCTATCAGATGTTGTTACACATCGCTAGTCACAATGCGCTTTTGCATTGTTTTAGCCTTCAAATGACACCACCCTGCTGTATAGGTGAGCAGGCCAACGATCCCCCACTGATCGAAGGGGAACTGGACCAATGTGAAATGAAGAGTTTTGCTCAAGAACACAATGTGCTGCCCAGTCAGGGAATGAAATTCATAATCTGGCCACATGCCTTCACAATATACAGGGTGCGATGGGTAAATTTTGTCACCATTTTATATTTTTAATTTCGTGCAAGTACATTATTTGTTTTTGATTTTGTCGACTACGCATTATAGTAGGGTCAGTTGGGCACCATCTGTGAGAAAAATCACCATGACACAATTCACTCTGCCAGAAATTTGGAGACGACATGTTGTACTGCTTGGCATTTGCAACGGAAGCTTCAATATGACCATTTCAGAGTGTTTGGGTGTCAATCTGAAGACAGTGCAAAGGATTCAGAAAGAGTTGGATGAGTCTAATGGTGATTATGAAGATGTAGAAGTTCTGAAAACTCACTCTGATCTTTCTGATGAGAAAAGATCTTCTGAATTTGTTGGGGATATCCAGGCCATGATTGACATCAATCCCTACAAGTCAATCAGGTCCATCGCCAAAGACATGGGAGTGTCTGAGTTTCTTAGCAGAGACATTCTGCACACTTCGTACAGGATGAGAAAGGGCCAATTTTTATCCCAAGCCATAAAGGACAAGCATCCCCTCCAGCCAAACATGCTTTGGTTTTTCTCAAATGAGAAACATTTTTGCCAGGATCAGATGATGAACACACAGAACAACTGTTAGCTTGCTTTGTCCCCAAAACATGTACTGAGAGTGATAAAAATCAAACATCTAGTCAACATCATGGTGTTTGGAGTGATCACTAGTGATGGCAATGTTATGCCTCCATTCATCTTCCCACACGGCCTCCAACTCAACACGGAAGCCTACATCAAGTGCCTGGAGGAAGTAGTGCTGCCCTGGGTCAAAATGGTGGCTGTTGGAAGACCCTGTGTCTGGTAACAGGACTCTGCACCATGCCACACAAGCAGGAGGACCCAGTCATGGATGTCAGACAGTTTCTACGACCACATCATCCCTAACATCTGGCCACCCAACTCCCCAGACTGCAACCTCCTTGATTATTATGTGTGGGGCGCAGTTGTGTGAGAGACCAACAAAACTCCAAAGATGAACTGAAGGCAAGGATAATGGCAGCGTTCACCAACTTAAACAAGGAGACTGTCCTGGAGAGTTGCAGAAGATTCCGAAGTCATCTGAAGATCGCAGTTGAAGCCAATGGCAATTCTATTGAATAAATTTACTCTTTAATATTTCAAGATATTTTTATGTAATTTTGGTAAATGTATCTGTTAAAATGAGATGTCAGTGTTGTTTTCATTTTTGCATAATTTAGATGACAATTTATTCACCGCACCCAGTATATATATGCACACACACACATGCATCTGTATGAATGTGTGTGGTTTGTTTTCTTTTTGTCTGTTTTCATTTTTATTGATGTAAAGACTGTTCATTTGTTTACATTTATGATTGTAAAGCAAAATATTTTTGGCATTTTAATAATTGAAGCACAAAAGTTTTCATGAACAAAATGCAATATCACAAATGAGCCATTTTGTTGATTTTGCTGTCATTGTTTTTAATACACTTGACATAAACCCTGGTTGACCAAGACAATGCTTCAGCGCACAAGTCCTTGCTTTCAACGGCTACTGTACATTATTGTGATTTTGAACTGGTTAATCACCCTCCCTGCTCTCTTGATTTGGCCCCATGTGTCTATCACCTGTTCCCCAACATGAAAAAGCGCTTGACTGGGAACCAGTGTCACAGTTAGGATGACATCATATCCACTGTTGATAACTTTTTTGCGCAACAGGATGAAAGCTTCTCCACCAATGGGTGCCAAGCTCTGCACACTGATGGAAGAAGTGTGTGAATTACAAGAGGGACAATGTTGAAAGTCACATTCTATGGTTAGCCTATGAACTTTTTGGCCAACCTTTGTATGTTGATAACTATGGGAAAATATGTGCAAAGGATTAATGTTCTGGAGGGTAAGGACTGGTTGTCATATTTAGGAAAAGGCCTGAATGAGAACACAATATGGAAGACAAGAGAAAAAGAGATGAATGGCCTGAAAGTGTCTGAATGTAGATGACATGAGACTAGCCTTCACAGAGGACCAGAGGCTACTATAAAAGTGGTAAAAAAGACAGATAAGAATCAGCACATCTTTGGGCCAGAGGTTGGAGTGTGTTGAGTGACTTCCTGACAATCATCTGTGTGGCTTTTCTTTGAATGTAGTCTAGTATGTCTGTATATGTAGCTGCAATACTGTCCCAGGTGTGAGAGCATTACTTCATTGTGGGTTTCACCTGAACTTTGTTGGGGGTTAAAAGATTTTAGTGGCTGAATTGCTTTCTTTCTTTGAATAAGATAGCCAGTTTTTGAGATACAGCCTTTGCTATGTTGAAGAGGTGCTATTACCACAAGTGATTCTCACTGGAAATTAGAGCTGGTATTTGTAGCAGCTTTAAGGATTCTAGTTCAGTACTGTTTAGGTGCAGGGTGTGACTGAGGTTTCCTTGATATGTGCAGTGAGTGATCTCTCTGATAAAGATTTTACCCAAAACATTAGATTTCTCTTTTTCTTTACTGCATTAAAGTTATTACACTGTTTAAATTATTTATATTGATCCGTCTTTACATTCCGAATTCAAATTCCGCCAAGGCCAACCTTGCTTTTCATCCTTCCATGGCTAATAAAATAAGTACCAGTTGATGACTGGGGTCAATGTAATTCACTTACCCACTCCCTCAAACTTCCTGGCCTTGTGCCAAAATTTGAAACCAAATTATTTGTTTTACCTTTTGCTAACACAGAACAACACTAATGTCCTCAGTTTTGGGGTGGGGTTTTCTGTTTTACTATGCATAATTGAATGTAGCTTTTGTTTTGTAAATTCACATTCCACTGGAGTTCCATTTTAACTCTATCATCATCACCATCATCGTCATTTAATATCCAGTTTCCATGTCAGCATGGGTTGAATGGTCTGACAAGTCTGATGACTACATCATGCACCAATATCTACTTTGGCTTAGTTTCTACAGCTGGATGCCATTCCTAATGTCTACCACTCACAAAGTGTACTAGATACTTTTTGTGGTACCAACTCTAATTTTGATTACTTTATAATATGCAAGGTTGAAGACCTAAAGTGGCCACTGTAGTTGAAGGAGAGTATGGCAGATTATAGCAAAGAGCAGGGGAAAAGGAAAAAATTCTGTGGGTTTATAAAAGACATACCAGTCAACTCTTTTTCAAATAAACACCTCACCATCTTAAGTAGTCCAGAATACATGGTGCCCAAACTCAAGGACATGATGGAGTTACAAGGAGTCACTATATGACAGTGTGACCTGCTAGAAATAGCAGCCATATTTCCCTCAAATTTCATTCTACCATCTCAGAAAACTGCATTAAATAATGTTATCCTTGATTCCTTGTAACTTCAAAAACAATGGGATGGTCGTGGCTGGTGTATTCTTGATCATAGGTCTGCTCATGCAGAGTTTCCCTTGGGCTAAACAACTGTTTAATATACAGGCCATCCATCAAGGTACATCATGTTAGGCAACATTATATGATGTTGTATATGAAATATATAGATTACATTAGGCTTTCTCTGCTCTGATATTCTGTTCCAACATTCACACAACAATGAGAAAGTTCTTATATATCATCAAACAATTGACTAGCTACAAATAGCAGACAATTCTCCCTCAAATAATACCCTGCTATCATAGATGTGTTCAATCAAGCCTCACTTGAAGCTAAATAGCTTTCTTGTCAAAATATTCTTCATGTTTTATGTTACATTTGATAGAATAATCTGAATGCTAAAGGGTTAAAAAAATAAAGTGGGAGTGGACAAAATACATGATGTAGTCCAGTAGTTCTTAGCCCCTTTTTAGCTATGGATCCTTTTGTTTCCTGTTTTACACTACTGGACCTCCATAGCCATTTGCTGTATATAAAAAAAAATCTTGTTATATTTTTACAATCAAATTCTACTAAGAATTTAACTTTTATCTTTTGCTTTCTTCAGTCATTAGACTATGGCCATGCTGGGGCACCACCATGAGGATGTGGAATTTTAATCAAATTAATTGACCCTAGTACTTTTTTTCTTCGCCTTGTACTTATTCTATCAGTCCCTTTTGGTGAACCAATAAGTTACGGGGATGTGAATACACCAACACTAGTTATCAAGTGGAGGAGGTGACAAACATGAACACAAGGACACACATCAATATATATACATATACAACAGGCTTCTTTCAGTATCCATCTACCTAATCCACACAC
>NC_068981.1:120545891-120558407 GCF_001194135.2 Octopus bimaculoides | reverse complement strand
TATATATATATATATATATATATATTTTGAGCGTGGCCGTTGCCAGTACCACCTGACTGGCCTCCGTAGGATTTTCGAGTGAGATCGTTGCCAGTGCCCCTGGACTGGCTTGTGCGAGTGGCACATAAAAGACACCATTTTGAGCATGGCCGTTGCCAGTATCGCCTGACTGGCCTTCGTGCAGGTGACACGTAAAAGCACCTACTACACTCTCTGAGTGGTTGGCGTTAGGAAGGGCATCCAGCTGTAGAAACTCTGCCAAATTTAGATTGGAGCCTGGTGTTGCCATCCGGTTTCACCAGTCCTCAGTCAAATCGTCCAACCCATGCTAGCATGGAAAGCTGACGTTAAACGATGATGATGATGATATATAATATGTATGTATGTATGTATGTATATATGTACTTGTGTTTGTGTTTGCCCACCCCCCATCACTACTTGACAAGTGTTGGTGTATTTATGTTCCTGTAACTTAGTGGTTCAGCAAAAGATACTGGTAGAATAAGTACTAGGCAATTTTATAAAAAATATGTTCAGAGATCGATTTGTTCAACTAAAACCCATGAAAGTGGTACTCCAGCATGACTGCAGTCAAACGACTGAAGCAAGTAAAAGAATAAAAGAATTGTAGAAATATAACCAATTTATTGCATCTAAATGTTAACAACAAAATCTCATATGAACCCTGACTGAGGACCACTGATGTAGACTTAAGATATATTATATTTAGAAATTAAAAAACGGGATAGTCATGGCTGGAATATCTTTAATCATTAGGTTTGCTTGATCAGGAGTCACATTTAGCTAAACAACAATAGTATTCATCCTGTCTGTCTTATAACACAGACACTACTTGTTTTATTGGAATCACAAGAAATGAACAACGTAATATCACCACCTCAGAATGGTTATTATTGTACTCATAGTCTTCTATTATGCCCACAACATACTACACACACACACACATATACACATACACACTCCTCAAAAAATTTTTTTTTTCTTTTTTAATAATTACTATTATCATAAAAAACTAACAAAAATGATGTAATTTGTTTAATTGTTGAACTAAATTAAGACGAATTGTTTCACTATTTATTATTTGTTAGCAAGAGAGTGGAAAACACAACAAGTGAGACAGAAATCTTATATCAATTGACACTGACAAGAAATCAACTGTTTCATTCTCTTCGATTTATGTCTATTCCCCTGTTGTTGGAATAACTGATAAATTTGTGTGAATCAAATTTCTATAAACTGTGATGTTTTTCATCAATACTTAACACTTGAAATACCAAACTAAACTATGCAGTTATTAAAATTGATGTTTTCATTTATCTAAGGAATATATTATATTGTATTTTTTTCTGTCTTAAATTGTATTGTTTTTATTATATTTATTTATTTATTTATATTTTCCAATTATTTTTGTGTTTTGATCTTTGTCCAAACACTATTCTATATAGTAATAGTAAGCTCCCAAGTGTACTGAGTAATGGGTTCAATACATTGTTATCTATATGTATGTGTGTACGTGCATGTATGTATGTATGTGTGTGTGTGTGTGTGTAGTTCATATTTACAGAAAACAAAAGACGAAGACAGGTGAGGGAACAACAAGCAGGTGTATTAGTTTAACGTTCAGCAAGAATGGAAAAGTTTTTGACTTTCCGAGCCTATGCTCTTCAACAGAAAGGATTGAGAGGGAAAATAAATGGAGAGAGAACCCAAAAAAAACAGAGGGAGAAAACACTGTACAGGGATCAACAGTTCAACATGATGAAATATATATATATGTATATATGTATATATATGTTAGAGCACCTGTGCCAGCACCACATAACAAGTGCCCAGTACACTCTGTAAAGTGGTTGGCATTAGGAAGGACATTCAGCCATAGAAGCGATGCCAAGACAGATGACTGAGGCCTGGTGCAGCCTTCCAGTTTACCATCCTCTGTCAAACTGTCCAGCCTTTGCCAGCATGGAAAACAGATGTTAGATGATGATGATGATGTATGTACATGTATGCATACACACACACACACATACATATTCACCTTCAAACAGGCACACACACATGCACATTCACACTTATCGTCATCCTGAGCTGCTGTTAAGAACCCTCGTGGATCTTATTTTACAATAACACTAAATACATGTGGATATCCATAACTCTGTAAACATATTTATTTATTCATAACTATGCTACATTGATACTCTAATATATATAATTATTATCGGATCGTTAACATTATGCAAGTTGTGCCCGGCACAATCTTGCCTACATTTTTAATGAATATCCTTTATACCAGCATCCAGGTAGAGGTGAGCAAATTCTGATGAAGTATTCAGTAACAATTGAAGCCACTCAGCTCCATCTACATCCCAAACTGTTTCAAAAGCCATTATGTGACTAATTTTTACAGCCAAGCAAAATACATTTGTACATGAGTCAATCCATTCATTCATTTGCTTTACATCCATTTTTTTCCTTCCCAGCATAGGTGGGTTGAATACTTGTTGAGGTGTTATTTTACATCCAAATGTCCTTCTTGTCACTAACACATACTTATTTTTACAAGTGAAGTAATGCTTTTTTTTTTATATTTCACTTGTCTTTGAAATTACAGTGCAATAGGAAGTTTTCATCATCATCATCATTATCATTTAATGTCTACCTTCCTTGCTGGCATGGGTTGGACGGTTTGACAGGTGCTGACCAGGCAGGAGTCTGCACCAGACTTGTGTCTGTTTTGGCATGGTTTTTACAGCTTGATGTCCTTACTAATACCAACCACCCAGCAGGGTGGACAGAGTGCTTTTTATGTGGCATAGGCAAGGTCAGTTTTGGTATGGTATTTACAGTCGGATGTCATCTTTTTTTTATCAGATGCTTTTGATGCAAAAGCACAAAACATAAACACACACACATACATGCACAAAGGAGCGCATACACACACATGAATGCACGCACACACACAATGAGCCTTCTATGCATACAATTCCTTCTACCATTTCTATTCACAAGGCATTGGTTGTTGGAAGTTACATTACAAGATCCATTTTGTACCATTTAGTGAAACGGAAGACAGAACCACATGGACCTTTATTTATTTATTCCTAGCCGCTACTGCATTGGTATTCTGTTAAATATTTGGGATTAGTCCTATAATCCTTTTGGTTTATTGGGATACCCACCACAGGTGCAGGTATGGCTGTGTAGTAAGAAGCTTGCTTCCCAACCATGTGTTCCAGGTTCAGTCTCACTGCATGGCACCTTGTGTTAGTGTCTTCTGCTATAGCCTCACGCCAACCAAAGCCTTGTGAGTGAATTAGATAGACAGAAACTAAAAGAAGCCCATCTTGTGTATATATATATATATATATATATATATATAATCCAAGAAAGTTAGGGGTTGTGAATCCAACCCACTAAGAGATAATATCTAGCCAATATACTGCCGGAAGGATTCCCAGTTACTATTGTACTAGTGTTTTTACCGAGTGCAATAAATGGGTGCGGGTAAAAGGAAATTTTACCCTTAATTTATATAGCACTAAGAAAGTGGAGGGGAATATGTGGTACTCATCAACTTGCAGACATTGTATTATGTCAATTTGCCTGTTTATTTTTCAACTAAGAGGACAGGACAATAAAAACAATATACAAACACATATGACATATTATGTCATTTTTATTACTGATATGACATAATATGTCATGTGTATGTATATTGTTTTTATTGTCCTGTCCTCTTAGTTGAAAAATAAACAGGCAAATTGACATAATACAATGTCTGCAAGTTGATGAGTACCACATATTCCCCTCCATTTTCTTATTGCTATATATATATATATATATATATATATATATATATATATATATATATATATATATATACATACATATATATATATGTATGTATATATGTATGTATCTGTATGTGTGTGTCTTTGTCTCCCATCTCACCACTTGACAACTGGTGTTGGTGTGTTTATGTCCCTGTAACTTAGCAGTTCAGCACCAGGAACTGACAGAATAAGTTCTAAGCTTAAAAAATAAGTCCTGGGGTCGATTTGTTTGACTAAGATCCTTCAAGGCAGTGCCCCAGCATGGCAGCAGTCAAATGACTGAAACAAGTGAAAGAATAAAGATTTGCTCTTCATCTGTTGACAGAAGTGGGGAATGTCTTGGAAGAATTTCCTCTTTATGGCCATCAGCAATCCACTCCATTCTTTACTCTCACCCTCTCTCTTTTCCTCTATCTTTCTCCATCTCTCCCGTCCTCCCTCCTTCTCTTTCTTTCTCTCTCTCTTTGTCTCACACAGGCATACACTCTAAAACAGTGGTCCTCAAGTGGGGTCTCTATGGCCCTTGGGGTCCACATAAGATTTTGTATGTGCAATAAATTGGTTATACTTCTACAATACCCAAAATATTTAAGCATTTTTTATACAACTCTTAATCTAAAAATACTGGAGAATTTAGCATGAAATGGCTAGGAGGGTATTCCCCTCACACACACACACATGAGTAAAATAGGAATCAAAAGGGTCCATAAGCAAAAAACAGTTGAGAACCGCTGCTCTAAAACAACATGTAATAATTACATTTATGAGGTGGGAAGTATGTGTTAAAGAACTCATTTGTTTTCTCATTCAACCTACTAACAACCAGATCCCACTCAAATCATACCTTGTCATATAAATAAGGAGAGAACACAGATGATGTAGTCTTACATATTCTCTAAGGAGACAGGTTGGTTGTGGTTAGAATGTCTTTGATTAAAAGTCTGCACAATCAAGGCTGATTTGGTGCTCTTTATCATGTGATGCTTTCATTCCCTCTTTATCTATATTTCTCGTGAGCATCCAGCCATAGAAACCATGCCACAACAGACAATTGGAGTCCAGACAGCAACCCTGCTGGCCAGCATGGAAAACGGACATTAAATGATTATTATGACTTAAAAGTGGATGTTGTGTTAGAACACAGAATATTGTGATAGTTACCTTGAGAGAACCTCTCATGGGTTTTTGGTCTATATAAGCATTCTTGTTTACATCACTAGCAGGAGATAACTCCACCATTGCCAATTTCGTCCTTTCTTGGCCTTGTCAATGGTAGATGCTCATCTGCTGAAAATAGCAGCAATATCTCTACTAGCAGTATACATAGAATCTGTGCCTGTTTAGGCACTGGTGCCGTGAATAATCACAGGGCTTATTCTTTTCTAAGGCATAAGGCCCGAAATTTTTGGAGAGTGGGCTTAGTCAATTAGATCGACCAGTATGCAACTGGTACTTAATTTATCAACCCCAAAAGGCAAAGTCGACCTCGGAATTTGAACTCAGAACCTAAAGACAAACGAAATACCTCTAAGCATTTTTCCCAGCGTGCTAACACTTCTGCCAGCTCACCGCCTTAATCAGAGGGCTTATTAAAAAATAATTATTAGCAACCAAAGCAGTATGAATACCAAAAGCTAATATAAGTGGATGTTGTGTTAGAATACGGGGTACTGCAATAGTTATTAAGAGAAAAGCTCTCACAAGGGCATTTAGTGCATATAAGTATTATTGTTTATAGTTTATGAGTTCAAATGTACCATAGCCATTTCATTGTTTCTGGGTAGAACATTCTCCTAACTATCAAGGATAGGTATCACATCCAGGAAGGAATTTATCTATCATCTACTTCAACCTATAAAAACAGAACAAATGTGGAAGCCTTTATATGGTTGTTTGCCTTGCGAGAAATAGAAACCAAATCTTTATCAAATCCATCCCCACTATCTCAAGCAGGAAAGATATGATGCTATATGTTTTAGATACTAGTAAAAGGTTGGTATAATCATACCTGGAATACTTTTGATACTATGTTTGTTCAGTTAAGATTAACTTGGGGTTAAACATCAACAGGGTTAAGTACTTACCTTTGCATATTATTTACATTTATATTCTCAAATATAATAGATCTCTGTCAGTTTTAATGATGAGTATTCAATTGTTCAATTAACTGAGCTTACCAACTCATTGAATTAACAAATTTCACATGAAAAGTTAGAAAAATACTGTTTTAAAGCAGTGTTTTTCAACCATTTTTTATCTATGAACCCCTTTCACTTGTTTTACTCGAATGGACCCTCCTGGCCATTTGGTGTCTCACACCAACTGGACCTTTGTAGCCAAATCATATTATATTTTTATAATTAAATATTATCAGGAATTCTATTAAAAAAATATTGTTACAATATTTTGTGTATTGTAAAAGTATAACAAATTTATGGCAGATAAATTTTAACAACAAAATCTTATATGGACGCTGGTTGAGAATCATTGTTTTAAAGTAAAATATTTAAAAATAAATATACAGAAAACTATTATTTGCATTATTTTGTTGCTCATACTTAATGTATAACATAATTATGAATCACAAATTTTTAGAGACACTTGAGTATTAGTATGGGATTTAAACCAGCCATTTCCAGCCCAAACATTCTACCTGTTTATGTACAAGTTGGTCAGATCCAGCCTCTCATACCTACTCTTCACTGTTATTCTAAAGATAAGCAATCACATCACCAAAATTTCAAAGCCGTAAGATAATGCATGATTAATTCAAAACAACATGAATAAATAAGCATTTACATTTGACAAAGTAATCTCAATGCTAAAGGATTGTGTTATATTAAAAAAAAAACCCAACACTTCTAGATATCCTCAGTGTGCCACAGTACACCAGTTGAGAACAACATTTAACACACAATGACATGTAGTATAATCATAGAATATACTATAAACTAGTTGTTCTCAACCGGGGTCCATATAAGGTTTTTGTTGTTAAAATTTACCTGCAATAAATTATTCTTTTATTCTTTTACTTGTTTCAGTCATTTGACTGCAGCCATGCTGGAGCACTGCCTTTTAGTTGAGCAAATTGACCCCAGGACTTATTCTTTGGAAGCCTAGTACTTATTCTATCGGCCTCTTTTGCCGAACCGCTAAGTTATGGGGACATAAACACACCACCATCGGTTGTCAAGCGATGTTGGTGGGGGGGGGGGGGGGGGGGGTCAAACACAGACACACAAACATATACACACACTATATATATACATATATACGACAGGCTTCTTTCAGTTTCCATCTACAAAATCCACTCACAAGGCTTTGGTCGGCCCGAGACTATAAGAGTAGACACTTGCCCAAGGTGCCACGCAGTGAGAATGAACCCAGAACCATGTGGTTGGTAAGCAAGCTACTTACCACACAGCCACTCCTGCACCTTGGTTACACTTTTACAATACACAAAATATTTCAACAATTTTCTTCTACAATTCCTAATAATATTTAATTATCAAAATATAATAGGACTTTTTTTCAACATGAGTGTCCATCTGAGTAAAATGGTAATCAAAGGATCCACAGGCAAAAAATGGTTGTTAAACACTGCTGTAAATCTTACTCGTTTTAGCAATATTCACATCCATATCATACATCAAGTATTATTAATTGGTAGAATTATTGGAATATCAGTTTTATTATGGGAATATAGTGTTTTGTGGTATTTGCTCTGATGCTTTATGTTCTTAGTTCAAGGTCATCTTTGCTTTTCATCGTTATCCTTCTGTGATTAATGAAATGCATAAAAAGCTTTTCAGTATTTGTTCTGACTTCCCGGGTAGATGTGGTAAACTTATCCATATCTAGCCAACTGAATGGTATGTTGTTAAAAAAGAATAGCCTGAAGAAGGCAACAGAAAACCATTTTTGTGTTCTTCTGTAAAAATCCCATGACCAGCATACAGAACTACAATGACAGTTGAAGTGAGACATCATATGGAATAACCATCACATCAATATTATTAGCTAACATAAGGCAGTGATCTGGCAGAAGCATTAGCATGCTGGGCAAAATGCTTAGCAGCATTTCATCTGTCTTTATGATCTGAGTTCAAATTCTGCAGAGGTTGACTTCGCCTTTCATTTTTTTCAGAGTCAAACTAAATACCAGTTGAGGACTGGAGTTGATGTAATCAACTCCCCCCACTCTCCTTAACTTGCTGGCCTTGCACCAAAATTTGAAATTAACATTATCAACCAACATCCTATATTACTGCCAATACATTGCTCATACAAAATGCACACACTTTCTCTTAAAAGCAGAATCCATGAAAAAAGATAATGCTTAAGAAAATAAAGACACCTGTAATAATATGAAAAACAAGCCAACAGGAGTGGGGATTACAGTCACTCAACCTGCCAGAAATATCAGCTTAATCTCCTTTGTATTACACTTTATTGCCCTAAACTGTGTTTAACACTGTATAACAATTTTTTTTTATCTTTGGTCATTGTTATTTCCTATTTGCTTCTCTCTTGAAATCAAAGCAAATGACTAGTATTCCCTTCAAACCTTGCTTTTATGACCGAGACATCAATGTTTTCAAACTGACCTATTTTCCATTACATTTCATACAGATTCAGCACTGAATTGCTGAAGCAGAAATATCATTGTAGCAAATATTCTGCTCATTATCACAGATTTGCTTGTCATTTGCTTGACCTTAACCATTTGAACATGTCCCTTAGGGGCTGACAATATGTGCATCTCTAAGCATGAACAGGAGTAGTGGGGGTAGCATCATAGCCATGTGTTTAGAAGGATTCTTTGGGGTTTGAATAAATGTAACAAAAGCAAAGTTTGAAAGAAATATTAGCCAGTTTTCATACTTTCTAAGGGTAAGCAAATAGGTAATAATAGTTGCTACCCAAGGACAAAAATCAACATTATCTAAAGTGTTCTTCCCTTATTCGTGACAGTGAATGTGATATGATTGAAGGGAGATTTTAGCTGCTATTTCTTGCAGTTCAAGCCACCATGTACAGAAAAGAAATATATAAATGAAACGAACACATTGATAAAGGTAGTGTGTATGTATGGTAGGGAGAATAAGAGTTTTGGTATGTGAGTCGTTGTTCAATCACTGATCAACCCTGATCAAACAGACCTTATGATCAAAGACGTTTCAACTATGACCACCCTGTCTTATGGTGGTGGATTAGCTGAGTTATTAAAACATCAGATAGAATTTTTCGCTGTATTCTTTACAGCCAGTTCATTCGTAATGTTGTTATTGTCGTTGTTGTTGTTGGGTGGGGTGGGGGGGTTTACGTGCTTAGGGGCATCATAACTGAAAATAATAAAAGGAATTTCAATGTAGCTGCTCTGCTTGCCACAAATAGTGACCAAGTCATCCTCAAATCACACCGTATTCTCTTGAAAAAAACAGTTACATTGGATAATATAGTCTCATATCTGAATAAAAGATGAGATGGTCATATCTGGAATATGTTTGATCACAATTATAACACTTAACACCCATCAGCAATAACAACAGACGATGAAAACAATTAAAAAATAAATTAAACCATGTAAATATTTTGGAGAAAAAAGCAAAGATGAAAAATAAAATGTCTGTGTGTTGGATGGACAGGGTAGAAGTATCAATCAGTAATAGATCATTTTAATTGAGACAGTGAAACTGTTAATTAGATATAGTATGAGGGTGGAGGGGAAGGAAGCATCTGAAAGATGGACAAGTGAGAGAGAGCATGTGAGAAGAAGAAGTATACTTTAAATGAAGGGGATATATTAATAAAGATAGTATGAGCGTGGTGGGCAATTAAAAGCTTTTGTGTGTGAATTGTTGTTGTTTGGTCTCAGATCAGCCCTAATGAACAAAGATTTTCCAATTGCGACCTTACTCTCTTCATTCTTTTGTTACCATATTTCTATTGAGATACACTTTGTGTTAATTGATTCTGAAAATAATGCACCAGGCGCAGACATGGCTGTGTGGTAAGAACTTTTGCTTCCCAACCGCATGTGTAGCACCTTGGGCAAGTGTCTTCTACTATAGCCTCAGGCCGACCAAAGCCTTGTGAGTGGATTTGACAGATGGAAACTGTAAAGAAGCCTGTTGTATATATATATATATGTGTGTGTGTGTGTGTATGTGTCTTTGTGTCTGTGTTTATCCCCACCACTGCTTGACAACCGTTGTTAGTCTGTTTACATTCCTGTAAATTAGCTGTTTGGCAAAAATGACCAATGGAATAAGTACCAGGCTTAAAAAAGCAAGTCCTGGGAGGGGGGGCAGTTTATTCAACTAAACCCTTCAAGGCGGTACTATAGCATGGCCACAGTCAAATGACTGAAATAGGTAAAAGATAAAAGGTATATTTTCCAGCATACAAATCAAATTTTTCAGACCAAAAATTTGCTGCCAAAGAAATTAGGTCGACTTGTACACCAAGACAACTTCAGAGGACAAAAAATTTCCTGTGAAATGCAGCAGAATTTTGAAAGACTGTGGCAATGTTTGAATATTTACTCTACATGTTTACACTATATACTACATAAACTTGTATT
Source organism: Octopus bimaculoides (assembly GCF_001194135.2). Classification (NCBI taxonomy): domain Eukaryota; kingdom Metazoa; phylum Mollusca; class Cephalopoda; order Octopoda; family Octopodidae; genus Octopus; species Octopus bimaculoides. The sequence goes on along the minus strand of NC_068981.1, from coordinate 120,547,967 downwards.
CTGGAAAATATCGTAGAATTTATCAAAATAGCTTTGTCACTATTAAGCCAGCTGTTTGAACCAATAGCATGAAATTTTAGTGGAAGGTTTTAATGTAACACTTTAATATTCAAATCAGCCATATCTGACCAAAATATTCTTGTTTTATGTTTAAATTAGCCAGGTCCAACCTGTCACACCTACCCTATAACGTTAGTCTAAAAAGTATACAGTTACATAATCAAAATAAGGCTACAAGATAATGCAGGATAAATTCAAAACAATGTGAATAAATAATTGTTACATTTGATAGAATAATTTGGGGTTAAATCACTTTAAAACAGGAAGTTTATGTCATAGAACAAAGGGCAGTCCCAGGTAGGTTGGTATCAAAAGGGTTAAGGTGGTGAATTGACCATCATTAAAACAAGATAGAAAGGCTTTTCTATATTCTTTCCAGTTCTTTACACTCTGAGTTCAAATCTTGAATGATCAACTTTTCTTTCCTCTTTCATTCAGGGTGTCAATTTATGAAGTACCAGTCTAGTTCGTTCTCTCTCTCTCTCTCTCTCTCTGTCTCTCTCTCTCTCTCTCTCTCTCTCTCTCTCTCTCTCATCAGTTGCGTTTGGTTTGGAGCGCTGAAAAGGGATGCTTGATTTAGGAACACTCATTCATGGTACACAAGTTTTAACTATTTTTCTAACGCGGCTCTCTCTATCTCTATATCTATCTCCCCCTCTCATTCTTTCCTCTACTGTTCTTTGCCCCTCCCTGTCACTACTATCTCTCTCTCTCTCTCTATCTCTTGTTGCTCGTCCTTCGCCTCTCACCGTTACTACTACTATCTCTCTCCCTCTCTACCTCTCGTTGCTCACTTTTATTCTACTTCCTCTGCTACTCTTTCGCTTTACACAGCGCTGGTCACGTGTGTCCGGCTGCTATTTCTTTTCGTTCTTGGACTCCCCAAGCTGGCACGTACTTCTTTTCCCCTCCTGTTCGTGCTTCACAGCGTTCAATATATACACACTTCATGTCTGGCTGTACAGCCTATTTGCTTGTTTGTTTATTCACCGTTTCGTTTTCCTGTTTTGTTTTCCGTCCGCCACTACGCTCCACGAAAATAATTTAATTTGTGTTCGTGGGAAGAACCATTTCAACGATGTGTACTGCCTTAATTCTTCGAAACGCCGGTGTTTTAATGGTGGCAACTGATGAAGGAGATGTTTCTATGTGGCTTGCTTGTTTGTTGTACCTTGTTTATCATTTTGTCCATGTTCTTTTGCCACGTCATGTACCCAGTTTTGTATCTATATGTACATGTAGATGAAGGTATGTACATACATGTACATATATATGCATATACTTATATATTGTTTTTATACATATATTTATATATATATATATATATATATATATATACATATATATATATATATGTGTACGAGCTTCTTTCCATTTCCATCTGCCAGATCCACTCACAAGGCTTTGGTTGGCCCAAGGCTATGGTAAAAGACACTTACCCTAGGTTCCACACAGTGAGACTGAACCTGGAACCATGTAGTTGAGAAGCAAGCTTCGTACCACACAGCCACACCTGCACAATATATATATATGTAAGGGACGACCGTGCGAACTCATAAGAGGAGAAATGGTGACGAATGGAAAAACAGAGGACTCCTTTTATTTAAACGTGTCACACGGTCGAACATACAATAGATATATCAATGATGATATATAGAATATGTTATGTGACGATAACATAGATGACCAGTAATGAAAGACCACAACCGTATTAGATGAATAACAGATATATTTATTGTAGTGTTAAAGATGTATGTCTGTGTGAGAGTGTGAATGCGACATATAAGAACATAATCAAAGACAGGCCGTCATACAAAGAAAAGTGTGTATGTGAGTGATACATGTGTGTATGAGTGTTTACAGCAGATAGAAAGAGAGTCAATAACACGTGAGCAATTATACCAGATCGTTAGTACACTATAGGAAAAGTTCTGTATGTGAAAGTGAGGAAAGGCTGAGTGTGGCAGAGCTTATCACTAGTTGTGTTTTGGCGTCGATGCCAGGGCCTTGATTCTT
>NC_068981.1:120537260-120545093 GCF_001194135.2 Octopus bimaculoides | reverse complement strand
ATATATATATATATATATATATATATATATATATATATACACACATATATATATATATATATATATAGAGAGAGAGAGAGAGAGAGAGAGAGGGAGGGAGGGACAGATAGCTTTTACTTGTTTTGGTCATTAGACTGTGATCATGCTGGGGCACCATCTTGAAGAATTTTTAGTTGAATGAATCAAACCCAGTACTTATATTTATTTTTTAGACCTTGTACTTATTCTATTGATCTTTTGTTGAACCACTAAGTTACAGGGATGTAAACACACCAACACTCGTCAAGCAATGCTGAGGGACAAACACAGACATAAAGACACACACACAAACATATATATATATATATATATATATATATATATTTACAGGTAGTATCAAAAGGTTCACCTAATTTTTAACATCATCTTCTTTGAAATAGTTACCTTGCACAACAATATACTGGTTCCAGTGTTCCTGCCACTTTTGGAATCTGGTCTGGAAGTCATTTTCCATAAGTGAGTCAAGGACTTTCTGCAATTCACTAGCAACCTTCCAGCTGCATTTTCATCTTGGGGAAGAGATAAAAGTCCACAGGTGCTACATCTGGTAAATAGAGTGAGTGTGGAAGCAATACCATGTTGTTTTTGGTGAGAAACTCACAAGTGATGAGTGCTTGGTGATAGGGTGCATTGTTGTCATAAAGAATCCAATCCTTTGCACCCAACAGATCCAGTCACTTTCACCAAGCGTCCTCCCTCAAACGCTTCAAAATGTCATAGATTGTCCTTCAATGATCCTCATGCACAAGTTGATGGATTTTCTCCACAATTTCTGGAGCTGACACTCATGGCAGGTCTTCCAGATTGCTCTTCGCCTTCCAGAGATGTTCTTCTACTTTTGAAGTGCCTATGCCACTCAAAACATTGTGTACAACCCATTGCCTCATCACCATAACCTTGCCAAACCATGCTCAATGTCTCTGTAGCAGACTTCCCAAGTTTAATGCAAAATTTCATGTTGGCTCTTTGTTCCGACTTCCTGCCCATGACAAGACTACAGCAGACACATGATCACAAAATCACAAATTTCTCAACTATATATGTATAAGATTATTTTGTCAAATGGATCTGTATTGATTTAAGAATGTGATTTACAGACATTTGGCTGCTATGTCTAACAAGTTCAGCAACTAATTACATGCTGCCTTTCAGTAGCTTGGATATTGATTTGTTTAATTAATTTATGTAATGTGGGATGGAAAAGGAAGCAAATTTGTGGATATTGGTGGTGAATTTTGATAAAAACAATGCTGGAGAACTTATAGTGATGGGCTGTTAGTGAGACAATAGCAATTTCATTAATTTAATGATGATGATGATGATGATAGCAACAGTGATGATGATCTTCATCATGGTCATGATCATGACAATGATGGCAGCAGTCAGCAGCGATGAAAAGTTGTGCACTGGAGGTTTAAATGGAAAGCTATTTTTCAACCAGGATCAGAGGTCATTACTATGTACTTACATGCCAATCATGATTTGACAAACGGAGATAATTACTTGGAGAATTATCAAGGAATAAAGAAGATTAAACACTTCATGCACAAACTCACACAAACACACACATGCACGCACACACTCACACACACACACACACACACACACACACACACACACACACACACACACACACACACACACACACACACACACACACACACACACACACGCACACACATAAAGACTGACTCATACAATCACATGTATATTGTTGTACCTACCTAAATACAGAAACATCATTAAAAACAGTATTTAAGGCTGGAAAAGCGAGAAACAAGGTGAATATGAACTGGCTGGTCACCTGATTACTACTTCATGAAGCTGACCTGTTTCCTTTTATTGTTTTACAAAGCATTTTCCATGCTTTCATAGTTCAGCTGGATTGTTTTGGAGCTTCTGTTAAATTCCTTGTACTAACCACTAATGCAGAGAGAGAAACCTGTTTTTTGTTTGTCAGACAGAGGGATTTAAGACTATCTGTTTCTTGAGACTTCCTCTACACTGATGACCTTGTTCTCATGTTGTTGTTGCTGAATCACTACCAAAACTAGAGAAGAAATTTCAGATGTGGAAGCAAGATCTAGCATCAGAGTGCCTTAGAGTTAATTTAGTGAAGGCCAAATCCTAGTAAGTAAGAAAACAGACAAATTACTAATCCCTTCAAGGAGATAGCCCCACTCAATATGCGAAAACTGTGTAAGTAGAAATTCTGTATGGTATATCCAGTGCATGCTATGGACATATAAGAGGTGCAGCAATATCACAGGAAGGTTAACTGAAAAAGTAGTCTTGTGTGTGGCAGATGTGCAGGTACAATAAACACTAAGAATGTACAGAAAATAGATTTCCTCTGATGTCTGGGAGGATCCTTATAAGTAGTAGATAGTTACCACCACTTAGCTGACCAAGATAGCAATGGAGGCAGATGCTCTGAAAGTGTAGTTGCTAGAACAAGAACAAGTTGGGCAAAGTTCAGAGAGCTACTTCTTTGTTGGTATCAAAGGCCTTCTCCCTAAGAGTGAATGGTAGATAGTATGATGCCTCTGTATGAACAGCTATGCTACATGGCAGTAACACATGGGCTGTGACTATAGAAGACATGCAAAGACTTACAAGAAATGAAGCCAGCATGTTCCACTAGATGGATAATGTCACTGTGTATGTATGTTCTAAGTGTAAATGATTTAGGAGAAAAATTGGGTATATGCAGTGTGCAAGAAAGAAGACAGCGGTGGTGTGGTCATGTAATGCATATGGATGAGGTCAATCTTTAATTGTGGAGAGAAGCTGTGGAAGGGGTAAACCTAGGAAGATGTAGGACATAATGGTGAGAAATGATCTTCAGATGCTGAACCCCACAGAGGTGACAAGGGACCAAGTTTTCTAGTGATTTATTGTACTTGAGGAGACATGTTGAGCTATGTAAAATTGTGGCCATCCATGCATACAAGCATATCATTTACGACCATAGCCCCCCCCACACACACACACACACACATAATCTTTCCTCTATTAAAACACTACTATGACCCACCTTCCCAACATACCCCATCCCACGACCTATAATCACCACCTACTACAGGCCCCCTCCACTTTCCCTCATGTGTCTATCAGCACTCTCTCCCTGTTCTAACAGATCTACCATAACCACCTCCCAGCCACTCCATTTTCTCTCACCATCACTCACTACAACCATGTCTTTCCCATCTCTCAACATCTCCCTCCACACTCTTCTTGAACATCCATCTTTATCCCCCTCTGTACCTCTTTTACTCACACCCCCCCACTGTTCCCTATTGATAGGCTCCAATACATCTCCAACACCTATTTCTCTCACTCTTTCAATCTAACTGCCTCCCTAACTCTCTCTCCCCTTCCTCTCCTTTCTTGTCCTACTGGGGTAGCCAAGTATCTCCTCTATAGTATGACAACAATTTCTGCCCCTCTATTATACCCAAACCTCTCAACCTGGCTCACAACCACTTCCCTCAGTTCCAATCCCTCTCTCAGCTTGGCAACCCTGCTAGTTCTACTTACAAAGTGGTTGGCATTCAGAAAGGCATCCAGCCATAGAAACCATACCAAAACAGACAAAGAGAGCCAGCTCCTGTTGAAATGTCCAACCCATGCTAGCATGGAAAACAGACATTAAAAGATGATGATGATGAGACAAACTAGAGTTAGAAGAGTTTGTGATTTGAACATAGTTGATCTTATAGATCAGGGCTGTAGAGTCAAGATTGAAAACAACTGTTGGATTATGGGATCAGAGTTGATAAAAATGTGCCAACTCCAAATCTTACAAAATGTAAACTGTAATATCACCGTATTCACCAGACTGTCAGATATTGTTATACACCACTGATCATGATACACTTCTTTACAAGGTTATCGATTTATAGCTGAGTCAGCTGGAGCAAGATAAAATGAAGTGTTTTGCTCAAGAACACACTGCACAGCCAGTCTGGGAATTGAAATCACAATTCTGAGATTCTGAATACCATTCTCTAACCACTAGCCTATATACCTTCATAAATTGTTATATACTACATTAAAATAAGGCAGTGAGCTGGCAGAATTATTAGCATGCCAGACAAAATGCTTAGTGGCATTTCATCTGTCCTTACATTCTGAGTTCAAATTCTGCCAAGGTCAACTTTGCCTCTTTTAAACAGGAAGTTTGTTTCAGAGAATCAATTGCAATCTCAGGCAAGTTGGTCCCCTATTCTATAAATATAACATTTCTTTAATAAATTTTGTAAGGACAGACATTTCATTCCTATAAAATATAATTTTTATTTCATTTAACATAATCTTTCATTCTACATTTACTTTAATTTTATATTCACACAATGCAGGCACAGGTGTGGCTATGGGGCAAGAAGTTTGCTTCCTAATCTCATGGTTCTGGGTTCAGTCCCATTGCATGGCAGTTTGGATAAGCATCGTAGATGAAAAACTGAAAGAAGCCTGTCGTGTGTGTGTTAGTGTTTGTCCCACACTGATGCTTGATAATCAGTGTTGGCGTGTTTATGTCATTGTAACTTAGTTCAGCAAAAGAGACCAATAGTATAAGTACCAGGTTTAAACAAATATGTACTGGGGTTGACTCATTCAAGGTAGTGCCCCAGTGTGGCCACAGTGTAATGACTGAAGCAAGTAAAAGACAAAAGAAGAATGCTTTAATCTCAAAAGCAAAGGGTTATGTATCTATTTGAGTTTATTTCTTTTAAAATGGTCATTTGTTATGTTACTTAAGGTGTTTAATCTTTTAGATTTAATCCTAATGTACTTACATTTATGAACTGGTAAACAAAGATTTTCTGATTCCTTTTTATAATACTTCTTAGTTTATTTCAGTTATATCCTTAGGGTTGTTTGTAACGTCTCTAATAAATAGAAGCCATAACCCAACCTGCTAAAGTTTGAGTTTTAAAACTAAAGGTATGCTATCATCATCATCATCATCATTTAACATTCGTTGTCCATGCTGGCATAGGTTAGCATACCTTTCTCTCTCTCTCCAGGTAACCTGTTTCTGTCTCTCTGTCACATTCTAATCTTTCATCATCTAGCAATAGATCACCTCCTCCAATATCCCCTCCCCTCTCAAAGGATCTTTATCTTGCAAGTTACTTGATGACCCTGCCAGTGCTGGTGCCACGTAAAAAGTCCACACTGTAAAGAGCATCCAGCTGTAAAAACCATGCCATCTTCTGCCTGGCCAGATCCTGTCAAACCGTGAAAAGCGAATGTTAAATAATGATGATGATGATGATGATGATGATATATACATACATAGTTAATCCCAAAAAAAAACAACAAAGAAAAAAACAACAACGCGAGGACATGGTACATGCAAAGTATTAAAAAACGCTCAGGGAGGGAAAGAAAAGGTGTTTTACATTTCGAACAAAGCTCTTCTTTAGAAACAGGAGACCAAGAAAAGGAAGACAGAGGGAAAAAATTGCCAACAATCCACTTGTAGTTACAAGACACACACATGTATGTATGTTTATATATGAACATATATATATATGCGTGTGTGTGTGTGTGTGTATATATATATATATATATATATATATATACCATATATATTCATGCATGTTTGTGAAGGCTCATGTCTTAGTGGTTAGGATATGTATGTATGTGTATATGTATGTATAGGAAGCTAATTTTATATTCAAGCAATGCAGGTGTAGGTATTTCTATGTGGTAAGAAGTTTGCTTCCCAATCACATGGTTCTAGGTTCAGTCCCACTGCATAGCACCTTGAGTTAGTGTCTTCTATTATATCCTTGGGCCAACCAAAACCTTGTGAGCTAATGTTCAGTGAGTGGAATATTGGATGTGGATGTTTAGAGGAAACCAAGTTTTATAAAATATTATTTGTATAAAGACACTGCTCTAAGTTATTATGTGCAAAGACTAAGTAAACACTCTCATTTATGTGGCTAATATAGCAGAAAAAAAGTAGTAGTAGAAGTAGTAGTAGTAGATATATCTTCTACATCAGCCCTCCTACACTTTCTCTTCATCATCTTAGCCACACACACACACCACCACCACCTTACCTCATCTGCCAGATTGAAAAATTAACTCAAGGGAAACATTTGATAAAGGCTGTGCTGTTGTTTTATCTTGTTCATTACTGTCGCTTCTGAAATAGGTATTGATTTCTTTAAGCGTATGAAGAGAATGGCTAGGTTCATTATAGTCAGACAGGCTGCAGGACCATTAAGTCAGTGCCACTGACTTAGAACTGTGGCTGCATAGCAGAAGAAGACCAAATTATGTTTAGTCAATATTGTGTAGTCTTACAATAAAGTCATTCTTTTTCATGGAATTGCAACAAACTATAAATGGTTCACTCTATGTGTGCTCATGCACAATACACACACGCACACACATACACAAATATATAAATAGTTAACTGTATAAATATATATGCATACATACATACACACATGCACACAACTATTTTCATAATTAAATTTCTTCATAATTGTGCATATTTTTGGTTTGTGCAAATGTGTGTGTGTGTGTATGTACATGCATGCATACATAAATATTTACATAAATAGATATACACTCATGTACTGATGCACTCACATTCATATGTGTATATGTTCAGTTCTCTCTCACTCCCTCTCTCTCTCTTTCACTATATATATATATATGTATGTATATATATATATATATATATATATATATATATACACACACACACACACACACACACACACACACATGTATATATATATCATCATCATCATCGTTTAACGTCTGCTTTCCATGCTAGCATGGGTTGGACGATTTGACTGAGGACTGGTGAAACCGGATGGCTACACCAGGCTCCAATCTAAATATATGTATATATATATATGTATGTATATTCACAGACGAAGGTGTATGGTGTTACATTAAATAATAGACAATAACTTTGAAGTGTTGAGAAGTAAGGTTTTTCAAATTGCAGTGAAAATATAATCGTTTCATATAGAGAGACATTAGACATATTAAAGACTGAAGAGGTCAGTATTAAAGGTTAAATGGAATTTGATTTTAAGTATAGATAATTTAGAATGGGTTGGCCATTGTGTAATCATCCCTTATATAATTATACTCCTTATCTCCTCTCATAGCCCCTATCCACTCTGGCCAAACCAAATAGTTCTTCATTACTTTTTCATGAGTAATTCCACTCCATTCATTATGGTGACCTCTTGAACCATAAAGATTGTCCTTAGCTTTTGTGTGTGCATATGTGTATGTATCTTTGTGTGTGCATATGTGTATGTATCTTTGTGTGTGTATTTGTATTTGTGATTGTTTAATGTCCATTTGTCCTTGCTTGCACAAGTTAGATGGAATTTGTTAAAGTAGATTTTCTATGGCCAGACACCCTTCCCAGCACCAACCCCACCTGTTTCCAAGCAAGACAATATTTCCCCATATTTTCCCATGGAAGTCTGCAAACAAAGTGCATCACTTGTATCATGGTGATGCTCAGTTACAACCATTACATGATGTCAAGACAAGGATAAACATACACATCATCATCATCATCATCATCATCGTTTAACGTCCGCTTTCCATGCTAGCATGGGTTGGACGATTTGACTGAGGACTGGTGAAACCGGATGGCAACACCAGGCTCCAGTCTGATTTGGCAGAGTTTCTACAGCTGGATGCCCTTCCTAACGCCAACCACTCAGAGAGTGTAGTGGGTGCTTTTACGTGTCACCCGCACGAAAACGGCCACGCTCGAAATGGTGTCTTTTATGTGCC
>NC_068981.1:120535160-120536537 GCF_001194135.2 Octopus bimaculoides | reverse complement strand
CCTCTCTCACTCTCCCTCCCTCTCTCTCTCTTTCTCTGTTACTCCTTTCTGTCATTAGACTGTGGCCATGTTGGGGCACTGCCCTGAAGAATTTTAGTTGAACTTATCAACCCCTATACTCATTTTTTGTAAAGCCTGATACTTATTCTATTGGTCTCTTTTGTCAAACCGCTTAGCTACAGGGACATAAACACACCAACATTGGTTGTCAAGTGGTGGTGGGTAGTACAAACCCTCACCACAAAGACACGCACACACAGATATACATATACATATATATGACAGGGTCTCTTTCAGTTTCCGTCTACCAAATCTACTCACAAGACTTTGGTCAGCCCCAAGCTATAAAAGAAGACACTTGCCCTAGGTGCCATGCAGTGGGACTGGAACCAGAACTATGCAGTTAGGAAGCAAACTTCTTACCACACAGCCACACATAATTTTTTTTTTTTTCTGCAGTTCAAAACCTTTGACTTAGTGATACTTTGATGTTGACATCACTTTTTTAAGCACATGAGTATTTCACCCTGATTCATAGAGTGAGTTCGTTAGTCAGCCAATGTCTTTCATTTTTATATCAAAATATATATTTTATATTGAAATATATTGAAATAAAATATCTATATCAATATGTAAATACATTTACTAACGTCTTTGTCAGTCTGGTTGGACTAATATTTCCATCTCAAAAGTTCCTCTCCAGGACACAGATCTAGGCAAAGTATTATTGCAGAGCAACAGTTGTCTATGCAACAAATCTGTAATATCTTCATCGAACCTATGCGAGCATGGAAAAGTAGACGTTAGAACAATGATGATGGTGTGTGTGTCCATGTGTCTCCTTCTCTTGACATTGCTAGAGTGTTGTAAATGAATGTCATTTATTTCCAATGTTCTGTGAAAATATGTCTGGCCATGGGGAAGTATTACCCTCTATAGAAACATGTAAGGAGTGGTGACAGGAAGGGCCTCCAGCTGTAGAAAATCTTCCTCAATAAAGTCCATCTTACTCATGTAAATATCAAAAAGTGGACATTAAAATGACAATGGGAAAAGGAAGAGGAAATATGTATATATGTATGTATGGACACACAAACAAACAAGCACTCACATATTAAGGCAGAGTAAATGAGGACATATTCTGTGTTAAAACAATTTACTTTTTATTCAATTAAGTGCCACTAACTCGTAAAGGCCATTAAGAAAAAATCATCATCAATATATGGAAAATCGATAGTTTTTGAAAAGAAGTTAAAAATACAAGACTAGTTTGTGTCACCTGTTTTATTCAAATTCTTGAAATTTTGCTCAATCAGCCAAACTTCTGACTTCAAAAGATATAATTGATATATATATATATATATATATATATATATA
>NC_068981.1:120528255-120534974 GCF_001194135.2 Octopus bimaculoides | reverse complement strand
ATATATATATATATATATATATATATATATATATATATACAGGGTGCAATGAAAATAACACTGACATCTCATTTTAACAGATATATTTACCAAAATTACATAAAAATATCTTGAAATACTAAAGACTAAATTTATTCAATGAAATCACCATTGACTTCAACCATGGCCTTCAGACAACTTCAGAATCTCCTGCAACTCTTCTGGGTTTACAGAATTGTCTTCCCTTACACACACTTCCTGTTTTGACACCACACTTCCTGCTTAACACATAAACTTTCAGCCCTCTTTTTTTAAACACAACTCTTTATTCCATGCATCCTAATCTTCCTAACAATTATCTACATGGATTACCATTGAACTTTAAAAGCTCAAAGACAATATAATGTATTGGTATATTTATTTTTTCATATATTATTTTTTACTTTTTTGTAAAAAACATTTTCATTCTCCCTCTTCTTGAAAATTTGCCATACAATGAAAGCCGGTTAGAAATCATTTTTAGTCCTCCTTATACACATCTATATTAAAATATGCTTTCAGTTTAGCATTCTGCCTTATTATTATTTTTTATGTTCCTATTATTTTTCCATGTTACTGACTTATATATGTGTGTGTGTGCGTGCTTGTGTTTTTCCCCCCACTACCACTTGAATACTGGTGTTCGTGTGTTTACATTCCTGTGAGTTAGCAGTTTGGCAACAGAGACCAATAAAATAAGTATCAGGCTTTGAAAACAATATATATAAATACTGGGGTTAATTCATTCAAATTCTTCCAGGCAGTGCCTTAGCATGGCTGCAGTCTAATGACTGGAACAAGTATATGATAAAAAGGTAAAACAATATTGAACTGCAATATTGTTGTTTATCCTGAGTCTAGCCTTGGTTGAATAGATATGATGGATCAAATGCATTACAACTATTGAGTATCTTGTAATTTCTTTAAAAAATTCTGGTATTTTGTACCTAATACTATTGCTTTCAAAAGCATTTAGGTATGAGTTAAAGAAAATTCTGCTCCTATTTCTAGCAACTTGAGTGACAATATAGATCAGAGGTTCTTAACTGGGGTCCTTATGAGATTTTTGAGGTTCCACGAAACAAAATAGTAAATTGGGGATCCACAATAGTATTTTAAGGGCCCCTGAAAAAAATTTCTCTTTAGATGTATGTATTGGTATGTATTGCAAGAAACATCTAGGTTTCTTTCTCTAACATTTTACATAGTTCAACCTACACAAGTTAACCAATCATAAACAAAATAGGAATTTTGAAAGAAATTTCTATAAAACCAGTTTTTAAACATCAAATGGCTATGGGGATCCTCCAGAATAAAATAGGAATCAAGGGGGTCCATAGATAAGAAATGGCTGAGAACCTCTGATATAGATCCTCTCTTAATGGTTTGACAATGTCAATTTTTGGTTGTGTTTGTGGATAAATTAGCATTAATACTGCTTGTCAGAGTACATCCGTCTAACAATCAGGCACCATTTTAAACAAATGTATCAGTATAAAGTTACACAACTTGCTAGAAAAAGCAACCAAATCTCTCTCTCTCTCTCTCTCTCAAATCCAGTTGTCGTAAAAAAAAGTTTCATATGATGTCCACAATGAAGTAGTGATCTCAGATGTGGGATGGTGCTGCTACTGCACACTCTGATATTCTTGGTCACATGCAGAAATGTGCCACCTGATTGTTTGGCACTAAGCCACTAACAGACATGTCCCAGCCCTTGGCTCACAAGTGTGCTGTATCCTGACTCTACCTTTTTTACTACTACCATACTACCATAATGGCCTCTTCTTAGAGCTGGCTAGGCTTGTACCACCTCCATTCAAACACTCCCAAGCTAGTTGTCTCCTTCGCTCTAGTCTTCCTCATTGTGTTCAATTTTCCAGGCTGCATTCTGGTCACTGTACCCAGTCTTTCCTTCCTAGAACATGGATAGGCCCTTTGGAATTCCTTCCCTGTTTGTATGTTTGCTGCAAGTATTTACTTACAAAAATTCAAGTGGAATATTAATGGTATCAAACTCACTGGTCTAAGAGAACATGTGAAGACCATGGTCACCACTTCTTCCTCCTGACCCAGTAAGTTTGAAAAAAAAAGGTAACATTAAACCAGAAATTCTCAGCCTGAGTTCATATGACCCTAGGGATGAATATAAGATGTCTTTTTTTTTTTTTTAAATTAATGTGCAATAAATTGCTTATACTTCTTCAATACACCAAATATCAATAGAATTTTTTTTAAACATCCAATGGCTGTATTGGTCCACTTGAGTAAAATAGGGATCAAAGAGGTCCATAGACAAAAAATGACTGAGAACCACTGCATTAAACAATATAGTCCTAGATCTACAAAATGATGAGATGGTCATGGCTGGAATGCTTTTCATTATAAGTTTGGTCAAGGCTAATCTGGAGGCTAAACAACAACAAATTCCATTTCTTAAAAAATCAGATTGCTTCAATAGTTTCTGTAAGTACAAATCAGTAAAAAAAAAATTAAAATAGAAAAAAGCTGAGAAGAAAGGATAAGAAATTGTTGAAACAGAAACAGCTCTTATCACGTAGTTTTGTTAAAAGATCGATAAATAGTTGCAAATCTAACATAAATTTTTGTCTAAATGGTTGTTTGAAATGGAGCCATCACAAGCAGATTTTTGTAACAAAATTCATTACACATTAAACTTTACAGTTCAATATTCATAGGTTTGCTTCACTAGCAAAATTTTCATGAGTAGTATTTTTAACTCCTGGAAGAACACTAAAGAATACTGAAACTGACTTCAATTACTAGATATGGCAGCTAAATCTACTTCAAATCAATTCCTACAAATATACTAAATAAAACATGTCTGATAATAAGATATGGTCACAGCTTGAATGCTTTTGACCAAAGGCCTTCACAATCTAAGCTACCGATATTGGAGCTCAGCAACAGCATTACAGAAGAAAAATGAAGTAGAAACTGCAAGCCATTTGTTATTAATATTATTATGGCAAAATCCATATCTGGACCCAAATTATATTCATACATCCATCACAAATAGCTGTAGCTTCTTTTTTAATCTTTTTTTTTTTCATCCTTTCCTTCAAACATGCATCAAGATCAATGAGAGTGACCTTCATCATTATTATTGTAGTAGTAGTAGTGGGAGGAGAGCTGGTAGAATCATTAGCACACCAGACAAAATGCTTAGCAACATTTTGTCTAGCTTTATATTCTGAGTTCAAAGGCTGCCAAGGTTGACTTTGCCTTTCATCCTTTCAGGGTCAATGACATAAGTATCAGTCTAGCACTGGCATCAGTGATTTAGACTTACCCACTTTCCCTAAAATTGCTGGAGTTGTGCCAAAATTTGAAACCACTATTATTATTATTTACTATTACACATGGCCTAGTGGTTAGGATGTTGCACTCACGATTGTGAGATCGTGATTTCAATTCCAAGACCTGGTGGTGCATTGTGTTTTTGAGCAAAACACATCATTTCACATTGCTTTGACACCACCCAACATGTAGCACACCATGCATCTGTACAGGCAATGTCAGTTTGATGGAGGGAGTGAGCTAATGTACAGCACATACATTTGATCTCTAAACAAATCATTTGTACAGGTCGTTTGGCAAAAGCTGAACATTCATACATTGTCTTTGACTGGAGAATCCATCGTTATTACTTTAAATAGGCACAGGAGTCAATAGGCACAGGAGTCAATAGGCACAGGAGTCAATAGGCACAGGAGTGGCTATGTGGTAAGTAGCTTGCTTACCAACCACATGGTTCCGGGTTCAGTCCCACTGCGTGGCACCTTGGGCAAGTGTCTTCTACTATAGCCTCGGGCCGACCAAAGCCTTGTGAGTGGATTTGGTAGACGGAAACTGAAAGAAGCCTGTCGAATATATGTATATATATGTATGTGTGTTTGTGTGTCTGTGTTTGTCCCCCCCACCACCACCACCACCATCACTTGACAACCGATGTTGGTGTGTTTACGTCCCCAGTTCGGCAAAAAGAGACCGATAGAATAAGTACTAGGCTTACAAAGAATAAGTCCTGGGGTCGATTTGCTCGACTAAAGGCAGTGCTCCAGCATGGCCGCAATCAAATGACTGAAACAAGTAAAAGAGTAAATGTGTGGTGGTTGAATCATTCAAGCTTCACAATAAATGCCTTATGGTATTTAGTTATGTCGCTTTTCATTCTGAGTTCAAATCCCATCGAGGGGAAACCCATGATATTTATTATCAAACATGTCACCAAGGGTTGTTGGTTAGCTTGGTGGTGCAGAAAAGAAATGTTTGGTTAGCATCAGTGCTAAAGGGTTATGTAAAGGTATTAACCTATGTACATATATAAATACTATAACAGTATTAACCTATGTACATATTAAACAACATCCTGATCATCATAGTCATCATCATCATAATCATCTTTATAATTTATCCTTTCTCTACTGCAATATTGTTGTTTAACTCCAAGCCAACTGTAATCAAGGAAATCTATGATCAGTGGCATTTCAGCCATACCAGCCTAATTTTTCTCTTGCACTTAGTGTACCTAGGACTACATTATTCAGTGTGTTTATCTCTTTTCATGTATTTTAAGTTCAAATCCCACCAAGTTCAACTTAATTTTTCAAACTTAAAACCAAAAAACAAAGCATTGGAGTGAATTCATTTGACTAAAAATTCTTCAGGGTGGTACCCCAGCGTGGCTGCAGTCTAATAGCTGAAATAAGTAAGAGAAAGGTAGTGGACATAATAATAATAGTGGACAGAATATTTGTACCTGATCTTTGCTGTCTGAGTTCATATCCTGTCATGGGTAGTAGATATACTCCATCACTCATTTTGATACAACCACTTGTTCCATGGCTTCCTTCAATAGAATCCACTCTGTTGCAATTTTTAGTCCAGGCCTCTGGTGTAAGGATGTCTTCCTCCCATTACTCTTGGCGGTATGTTAACCTGGCATTCCTTCGGTTACAACAAGGAGAGTTCTGGTTCATCCGATGAACGGAATAGCTTGCTCATGAAATTAACATGCAAGTGGCTGGTCACTCCACAGACATGTATTCCCTTAACATAATTTTTAGGGAGATTCAGCATGACACAATGTGACATGGCAAGCCCTTTGAAATACAGTTACAATTAACTTTTGCCAGTTGAGTGGACTGGAGTAATGTTAAATAAAGTATCTTGCTCAAGAACACAATACACTGCCAGGAATCAAACTCATGACCTTGCAATCGTGAGTCAAATACCCTAACCACTAAGCCATGGGCCTTCACTTGGTGCTATGTAAAGTCATGGTTGATGTCCTTCCATTTTGGACTAAGTAATTCTTCATTGTATTTCTTTATAATTAATGTTACAAAAATGAGTTTACAGTGACAGAATATTGCTGTGTCAGTTGTACATGAACCATCAACTAGTATGCTGTCACCCTCTCAATTCACTCTTCCAAGAGTGATACTCTAAATTAATACCAATGCCACTCACCTCTTTGAGTTATTTCTCTCTTCTCCATCAGCTAAAAGTAAACTGATTTTAATAAGGAATGAATTCTAAAAATGGATTTGTCTCCAGTATTAAAACGCAAAACATAAATCCTACTTGCTTTAATCCAACTCGGATAATCCATTTTTCATGTGGATCAAGAATTCCTAAGTAGAAACATTTGCATCTATTCATGGATTAATTGAAAACTGTGTATTCAATGATTTATATTCACTCTCTTATATTCCCTTCATTCTTTCTTTCCTTCTTCATTTCTTTCAGTTTAATCAATTCTGAGATTTCTTCCATATTAAATATGTTTAGAATATGTGTATTGTCTAAATTTCATTTTCTCATTTGGAGAAAATCTGAAATGGAAAATTAGGTCTAATTGGAAAAATTTTACAGCAGTATTTAGTTTAATAACATGGGTTACAGAAAAAAATCATAACTGCAGCTGTTTTAACTATTACTGATGATGATTATGATGACAATGACAGCAACAGCTTCTTACTTAGACATTTGGTGGCAAGGATCAGTTAATTATAAAAAACCCAGAAGGATGAAAAGGCAAAGTTGACTTCAGCTGGAATTGAACTCAGCGTGTAAATAGCCAGAACAAATACAAGTCATTTTTGTTCAATGATTTAACAATTCTGCCAATCCACCACCCAATTAATAGCAATAACAATAGTGTTTCTAACTTTAGCACAGAGCCAGCAATTTTGAAGGAAAGGATTTAGTCAATACCATCAGCCCCCAACAGTATGAAAGGCAAACTTGACTTTAGCAGCATTTGAACTCAGAACATAGAGAGCTGAAAGAAATATCTAGTCATTTCATTTGATATTCTAACAATTCTTTCAGTCTATAATTCTAGTCATAATCATCATCATCTCTTCATTTCATATCTGCCTTCCGTGCTGGCATGGGTTGCAGGACAAGCTGAGCAGCATCTAGCCAAAGAAAACCTGTATGTCTCAATGAATTTTGTCTGACCCGTGCTAACATGGAAATACGGATGTCAAAATCATCATCATCGTTTAACGTCCGCTTTCCATGCTAGCATGAGTTGGACGATTTGACTGAGGACTGGTGAAACCGGATGGCAACACCAGGCTCCAATCTAAATTTGGCAGAGTTTCTACAGCAGGATGCCCTTCCTAATGCCAACCACTCAGAGAGTGTAGTAGATGCTTTTACGTGTC
>NC_068981.1:120520842-120527413 GCF_001194135.2 Octopus bimaculoides | reverse complement strand
GGAATGAGATCGAAGTTGTTTCCTGTTTGTTTACTGTGTTTATTGCACCTGAACATCTGCCACATACAAAAACTAACTTCCTAGTTAACCTGCCTTTGATGTTGCTGCACCTCTGATGTGTCCATAGCTTGCACCGGGTACATCTTATAGAGTTACTACCTACTCCTTTTCTACATACTGAGCAGGGCCATCTACCTGAAGGGATTTGTGTTTTATCTACCTTCCTACTTATTAGGATTTTGGTTTTAGCTAGGTTGACTCTAAGGCCCTTCAATTCTAGACCCTGCTTCCACACCTGAAACTTCTCCTCTAGTTCTGATAGTGACTCCAGGCAATAACAGAGCAGTTCAAAGTAGGCTGCCCCTGGGAGCTCCTCTATGCTGATGACCTTGCTCTTATAGCTGAATCACTACTAGAACTAGAGAAGTTTCAGGTGTGTAAGCAAGGTCTAGAATCAAAGGGCCTTAGAGTTAACCTAGCAAAAACCAAAGTCTTAGTAAGTAGGAAAGCAGGCAAATCACAAATCCTTTCAGGTAGATGGCCCTGCTCAATCTGTAGAAAAGGCACAGGTAGAAACTTTATAAGATGTACTCAGTGCAAGCTATGGACACAATTAGTGCAATAATATCAGAGGAAGGTTAACAGGGAAAATAGTTATTGTGTGTGGAAGGTGCACAGGTACAATTAGATTCCATCACATGCCAACTAGACGTAGTCAATAGCTTCCATTACCTAGGTGCCCAGGTCAGTAGCAAAGGTGGATGCTCCAAGATCGTAGTTGCTAGATTATGAATAGGCTAGGCAAAGTTCAGAGAGCTCCCACCTCTACTGGTAACAAAGAGCCTCTCGCTCAAAGTGAAAGGCAGACTGTATGATGAAACATGGGCTGTGAAAGCCGAGGACATGCATTGGCTTGTAAGAGATGAAGCTAGTATACTTTGCTGGATGTGTAATGTCAGTGCGCATGCACAACAGAGTGTAAGCATTATGAGAGAAAAGGTGGGCATAAGAGGCATCAGATATGATGTGCAAGGGAGATAACCACACTGGTATGGTCATATCGACAAGGACAGCAGTGGGAAGAAGTGTCGCACTCTTATGGTGGGGGGAACCTGTGGAAGAGGTAGACCCATGAAGACATGGGACGAGGTGGTGAAGCACAATCTCCAAATGTTGGGCCTCACAGAGGCAATGACAAGTGACCAAGGCCTTTCACAATATGCCGTGCTTGCGAAGACCTGTCAAGCCAAGTGAGATCGTAATCATGGCTGATGCCAGTGTCGCGTAACTAGCTTGTTAAAAGCACCCTTCAGATGTTGGGCACTATGCTGTGCTTGTGAAGACCTGTCAAGCGAAATGAAATCATAATCATGGCCAATGCCAGTGCTGTCTGACTGGCACCCGTGACAGTGGCACATAAAAAGCACCATTCGAGTGTTGGGCCTCATGGAGACAGGGACAGGTGGGTGAGACCTTTGGCGATATACCATGCTGTGTAGACCTGTCAAGGCAAGTAAGACTATAGTCGTAGCCATTGTCAGTGTCAGGTCAATGGCACCTGTGACAGTGGCACATAAAAAACACCCACTACACTCTCAGAATGGTTGGTGTTAGGAAGGGCACCCAGCTGTTGAAACCTTGCCTAATCAGATTAGAACCTGATGCAGCTCCCCAGCTTACCAGGTTTTAGTCAAACCGTCCAACCCATGCCAACATGGAAAACGGATGTTAAATGATGATGATGATATATCCCTTGCCCTTTTCTTTTTTGTCTTCTTCCCTATCAGTGTCCCTTGTTTAAATGTCATCCGCTTTAAAAAGTAACTGATAAACTGTCTTGCTATCAGCTTGAAAAATGGCGAGAATATATATATATATATATATATATATATATACATAATATAGTCATTTAGCCCATGCTGGCAGGGGAAAACAAATGATGTATCATAAATGCATACATACATACAAATTGACACGCACTTGCATGTGCGTGCAAATATACAAACATACACACTCATGCACATATATCTGTATATATATATATTTATACAAGATCTAATTAGACACCCTACAGTTAATGCAATGCCAACACCAAATACACTGTTTTTATAATGTGGTGTCCAAGCTATTAGATGAAGTTGATATAATAGTTACAAGAAATAGTCTTCCCTTCCTCAGGAGATGTGTCCCATTTTGAAGATTGGTTCTTAACTCTTTGCTTAATTATGATTTTTAACTTGGGGAAAAGGCTAGAAGAATGTATCAAGTGGAAGCAAATCCAATTCAACGAAGCTCAGTACATGCCTTTATACTAATTTTATGAACCCAAGAGAGAGTCAACACCCAACAGAATTTTAATTCATTACACAGACAATGCTAACGACTGAAGCATATTTTCCTAGCCTTCTGTTGGTTCTGCTACTCTGTAATTATTATGCCAATTTGAATGTTGTCGGTGGGGTTAAGTTAGTTTAATTAAACTGCCTTGCATTCATTCTCTCTCTCTCACCTCCCTCCCTCTCTCTCACCCTCCCTATTTCTCCTTACTCTCACTCTTCCTTCTCTCTTTCTCACCCCTCCTCCCTCTCTGTCTTTCTCTCTTGCTTCTTCTCTCTCTATTTTTGTTTGTTTTACTCTCATACATCTTACATTATCCCTATGCCTAATGCACACACACACACACACACACACAGAAGCTCAGTCACATCTTTCTCCTCCATATCTCAATCACTCCCTCAAACCACAACTCCACTACACAATATTCAATCATGTCTCTATGTCCCATACACACATAAAGACAGACACACCAGTCTACATATCAATACTGTGAACTAGATCCCTGTTCATTCAGCATTTTGATCTCTAGTCATACTCTCTCTGTTTTCATATTTACTTTGCTTCCTTGTAATTCACTAAAGGAAGATTTCAGAATGTAGCCTAATACACAATACAGCACAACACAGTACCATAGGTTAATAGTATCTACATAGTCACTCAAACTGCTAGAAATAGCAATCAAATCTTTCTGAAATTACATCCTACTGTTTTGAACAATGGACATATTGAACAATGTAATCCATGATATGTAGTGTCCAAGAGTAGGATGAAGCGAATATAGGTGAAATGTTTAATCAGATTTGTAGAGCCTTTAGGCTCAGCGGACTGGAGCTTACCTCAGTATTTAAGACATTAAATAACCAAGAGTACCCACCCTTCTGATTGAGATGAGAGCCTCTTGTAAGGATATCATCCTCCAGGTGTTATTGTTGTGATACTCATTTTCAGCTAATTGAACTTAAGCAATATGAAATGAAATGCCTTGCTCAAGGGCACAATGCTCTACTCAGTCCAGTTGTCAAACCCACAACATTACAAGCATGAGCTCAACATCCTAACCACTAAGCCACACATCCTTCATTCTATCAGGGTTGACCCAGGCCTAAGTAATCATCAGGTTACAAACTTACAACCTTACAATCAAATATCCAAAGCCTAATCTACTCTGCCACTACAACTCTTCATTGATATCAAATAAGCATAAAAGTTGCACATGCATATTTGATGCATCCCACTTTCAGCAGTGTATATTCAAGGAAAATATTTTTAGTGCAGTAAAGTTTATGGGAGACCAAACTTCATGTATAGGACCCAGGATGATGTTTTGAGACACTTTTTTTTGCTGAAAAAAAAAAGGGCATGTTATATGCCATCAAATATGGTAATCATTTACTCCTATCACTGTTAATAATAGCTTCAAATTTTGACACAAGGCCAGCAATTTCAGAGGAGTGGGTAAGTCAATTACATCGATCCCAACACTCAACATACTTATTTTATTGACCCCTAAAAAGATTAAAGGTAAAGTCGACCTCGGCAAAATTTGAACTCAGAACGTAAAGACAGACAAAATGTCACTAAGTATTTTGTCCAGTGTGCTAATGATTCTGCCAACTCGCCCCCTTAATGATAGGCAAGCTGGCAGAATCATTACTACATCAGGTGAAATACTTAGCAGTACTTCATCCATCTTTACCTTTCGTCCTTTCAGGGTCGATAGCATAAGTACCAGTCGAACACTGGGGTCGAAGTAATCAACTTAACCCCTCCCCCGAACTTGCTGGCCCTTTGTCAAAATTTGAAACCAATAATAATAATGATGATGATGATGATAATGATAATAACGACAATCCTTTCTATTGAAGGCACAAGGCCTGAAGTTTTTAGGGAGGGGACTGGTCAATTACATCAACCCCAGTACTCAATTTTATTGACCCCTGCCAGGATGAAAGGTAAAGTTGACCTCAGAATGTAAAGATGGACAAAATGCTGCTGTCTGATTTGTCCAGCATGCTAACAATTCTGCCAGCTCACCACCTTTACTACTGTTAATGATGGTATTTGCCCCTCTGAACTAACTACCTACATCCTATCTCTAACCCATGCTAACCCTTTCACTCATCTCCTGTTATATTTCCTGTCCAGACATCTCATTAAATACTTGATTACTTTGCTCAATTTCCAAGTATACAAACCTTCAGAATTTCCTTTGGACACTCATTTTGGGGCATCCTTTTCATCATCATCATTTAACATCTGTTGTCTATGCTGGCATGGGTTGGACAGTTTGACCAGAGCTGGGGAGCTGCACCAGACTCAAGTCTGATTTGGCTTGGTTTCTATGGCTAGATGCCCTTTCTAACACCAGCCGCTTTACAGAGCATGCTGGGTACTTTTAGGTGGCACTGCATGAGTGTTTTTATGTGACACCTCTACAAGAACTTTTCACTTCTGCTATGGAGTACAGGTCTTCTTGAGTACAGCAAGGTGCCAGGCATCTCAGTCCTTTGTCATCTCATCTGAAAGGTTCAGTGTCTTGAGATCGTTCTTCAGTAGTTCATACCATGTCCTCTTGGGTCTCCCACTTCACGTGTTTCATCTACTTTGAGAGATCAGCACTTCTTTATGGTGCTGTTGTCATCCATCCACATCACGTGACCAAACCAGTGTAGTCTTCTTTCTTGCACACAACAATTAATTCCTCTTAAGCCTAACTTTTCTCTCAGAACACTAGCACTCTATCAAACATGTATACTTACATTACACATCCAGCAGAGCATACTAGCTTCATTCCTGTCTAACATCAATCTCACCAGTTTGGGTGGGGTCAGAGGGCTGTGAAGGTCAATATCATTGTCCTACATCCTTTGATTATTGTATCTTCTATCTTTTACTTGTTTCATTCATTAGACTGGAACCAATATGGTGCACCACCTTGAAGAATCTTAGTTGAATAAATCGACCACTGTACATTTTTTTCTTATTTTGTAAGCCTGGTACTAATTCTATCGATCTTTTTTGCCAGACTGCTAGGTTATAGGGATGTAAACATACCAACACTGGTTGTCAAGCAGTGGTGGAGGACAAACAGGCACAAATCACATATGCACATAAACATATACATACAAGAGGATGATGAATGATGATGATATGTGACAGGCTTCTTTCAGTTTCTGTCTACCAAATTCATTCATAAGGCTTTGGTCAGCCCAAGGCTATAGTAGAAGACACTTGCTCAAGGTACCATGCAGTGGGACTGAACCTGAAACCTTGTAGTTTGGGAAGCAAGCTTCTTACCACACAGCCACACCAGCATGAAAAAAAATGTACTTGAAATTATAGTCAAACATCTTGCTGAAAACAGAGAAAACCCCAAATTTCTAAGGTAGAAATGTTTTTAACCACTGAGGATTGTGTTGTTATTTTTGTATTTCATATTTAGTTTAGGAATTCATTATTATTGTTGTTTGGGCCCCAGATCATCCCAGGTCAAGTAGACCTTGTTGAAAAGTATTCCTATTATGACCATCCAACCTTTTTATTTGTTTTTTTGTTTTTTTTACTGGAGTAATTTATCTAGGTTAGTGCTATTCAATGTTTCCTTCCTTTCTAAGGTGTTGTAGTTAGGTTTGAAGGAATAATGGCTGCTATTTCTAGCAAGTCAGCTGACCATGCAGAAACTCCCTTGTTAGCTTGAATCCATTAAGAATTCATTTTTCATCAGTGTTACTCTCAGTAAACACTCATTCCTCTCTTCCTTTGCATCTACTTTTCTGTTGTTTTTTTTTTGTTTCTTACTTCAAACCCATTACAATCCATTAACTGTACAATCAATTATTAAACTACACATCAGTCTCTGTCTCACTGCAATACTGATTGCACCTCATACAATGAGTTACTGAACATTAATGTGTGCTGTATAGTTTCTTAGTTAGATATGGAGATGGTTTATCTAGGACAACAGATCTATGTGTCATGCCTTGTTGTTCGTCCAACTGCCTATGTGCCATAAGTCTGCTCTGTAATAGGTGAATAGGGATTACGCATCAACAATAGCTAAATAACAAGCTTCTGCAAACTAAAATATAATGATCAGTGTCAAATCAATTCCAAAACACATATGTATATATATATATCATGATTTTATATGTGTGTGTGTGTATATATATATATGTATGTGTGTGTGTGTATATATATATATATGAGACCAAAGAGTACGTACGCCACTATATAT
>NC_068981.1:120517865-120518536 GCF_001194135.2 Octopus bimaculoides | reverse complement strand
TATATGTATATATATATATATATATATGTATATATATATATATATATATATATATCTTTATATATATATATAATATGCTGTGTGGTAAGAACCTTGCTTTCCAACTGTAAGGTTCCAAGTTCAATCTCATTGCTTGGCACCTTGGGCAAGTGTTTTCTTCTATAGCCTCAGGCCAACCAAAGCCTTGTGTGTGGATTTGGCAGATGGAAACTGAAAGAAGCCTGTCATATAAATACATATACATGTTTGTGTGTGCGATTTATGTTTCTGTTTGTGTTTGTCCCTCACCACTGCTTAACACACTGTTGGTGTGTTTACCTCCGTATAACTTAGTAGTTTGGCAAAAAGAAACCGATAGAATAGATCCCAGGTTTTATAAAAATAAGTACTAGGGTCGATTCTTTTAATGTCCAGTCGCCCATCCTTACATGACTCTGACATGCACTTACAACAAGGGAAGAGGGTATTTTTAAGTTAAAGGAAAGATAGAGACGCATTGTGCAACCAAATGGTTCATATTTGGTTAATTAAAAATGTAATGGCAAGTATTTATTGACCGTTTTCTTTCCTTTAAAAATTGGCACACCCATGCCAACCTCTCCTTCATTGGACACTAAATTCTGCTTGCGAAGACCTGTTGGGGCAAGTGAAATCGAAATCGTAATTGAACC
>NC_068981.1:120511076-120517855 GCF_001194135.2 Octopus bimaculoides | reverse complement strand
CGAAGACCTGTTGGGGCAAGTGAAATCGAAATCGTAATTGAACCATATTCGATGACTGGCACTTGTGCCAGTGGAGCACTAATAGCACTGTCCAAGCGTGATCATTGCCAGAGCAGCTGTCTGGCTTCCATGCTAGTGGCCCGTATATAGCACCATTTGAGCGTGGTCGTTACCAGTGTCGCCTTACTGACATTTGTGCCAGTGGTACGTTAGAAAATCATTCAAGCGAGGTTGTTGCCAGTGCCGCTGGCAACAACCTCCTGTGCAGGTGGCACGCAAAAAACACCATTTTGAGCATGGCTGTTGCCAGTACCATGTGACTGGCCTTTGTGCAGGTGGCATGTAAAAGCAGCCACTACACTCTCGGGGTGGTTGGTGTTAGGAATGGCATCCAGCTGTAGAAACTCTGCCCGATCAGATTGGAGCCTGGTGCAGCCATCTGGTTCACCAGTCCTCAGTCAAATCGTCCAACCCATGCTAGCATGGAAAGCGGACGTTAAACGATGATGATGATGATGATATATATATATATATGTGTATGTATATGTATGTATTAAGCTGTGGAAGAGGGAGACCTAGCAAGAGATGGGATAAAGTTTTGATGCTGAATCTTACAAAAGAGAAAGACAGAAGACCAAGATATGCAGCACATTGCTGTACTTGAGAATACCAGCCCACCACAACAGAATTGAGATCCTAAAGCCAAGGTGCCATGTAAAAAACGCTGGTGCTGGTGCCGCTTAAAAAGCATCTGTGATGATGCCACATAAAAAACACCCATTATACTCTGTGTAATGGTTGGTGTTAGGAAGGGCAACCAGCTGTAGAAACCAAGCCAAAACAAACTATGGAATCTGGTGTGGCCCTTGGCCTTACCAATTCCTATCAAGTCATCTAACCGATCAGAAATGGACATTAAATGATGAAGATGATGATTAATGTTTGTTTTTATGTTCAGTTATAATAAAAACAATTTTACATTAATTTGATGGGATACTCTATACTTTTGTAGAGTACAAATTTATTATTCTTACCCAAGAATGTTGTTGACAGTAATTTCAGAAATTTGGCCAGCTAGTCCATCATCGGATATATATATATATATATACATATATATGTATCAGTAAATGGTGGGGTTGTGTTAACCACACATGGAGAAATAATAGGAAAATAAAAAATAATAATAAGGCAGAATGCTAAACTGAAAGCATATTTTAATATAGATGTGTATAAGGAGGATTAAAAAGGATTTCTAACCGGCTTTCATTGTGTGGCAAATTTTCAAGCAGAGGGGAAATGAAATGTTTTTTACAAAAAAGTAAAAAATAATATATGAAAAAAATAAATATACCAATACATTATATTGTCTTTGAGCTTTTAAAGTTCAATGGTAATCCATGTAGATAATTGTTAGGAAGATTAGGATGCATGGAATAAAGCGTTGTGTTTAAAAAAAGAGGGATGAAAGTTTATGTGTTAAGCAGGAAATGTGGTGTCAAAACAGGAAGTGTGTGTAAGGGAAGACAATTCTGTGGGTTTTATACTCTTTAGTTGGAGTTCTGGACTCTTTGTCAACAGGAATTGTCTTCCTTTACACACACTTCCTGTTTTGACACCACACTTCCTGCTTAACACACAAACTTTCAGGCCTCTTTTTTTAAACACAACTTTTTATTCCATGCATCCTAATCTTCCTAACAATTATCTACATCGATTACCATTGAACTTTAAAAGCTCAAAGACAATATAATGTATTGGTATATTTTTTTATATATTATTTTTTTACTTTTTTGTAAAAAACATTTTCATTCTCCCTCTTCTTGAAAATTTCCCATGCAATGAAAGCCAGTTAGAAATCCTTTTTAACCCTCCTTATACACATCTATATTAAAATATGCTTTCAGTTTAGCATTCTGCCTTATTATTATTTTTCATTTTCCTATATATATATATATATGTATGTATGTATGTATGTATATATATATAGTGAGAATTTACAAAAAAAAAACAAAAGACGAAGACGGGTGTGTAAACAACAAACAGATGTATTAGTTTAACTCTCTGGAAGTGAGAAAGTCTTTTGCGTTTCAAGTCTATGCTCTTCAACAGAAAGGAACACAGAAATAAACAGGGAGAGAAAATGATAAAGATTTAGTGGCTAGCGATCTATCATGGCAAATGATTATATATACATAGCTGTATTTTGTTGTTGTTGTTGTTTATGTTGTTTTGCAAAACATTATTTTATTCAGAATCATTCCCTATTTCTCATTATGTTACTATTACAGTAATGGCTACAGACGAAAAGCTTCCCACCGTAATTAGAAAGTTAGATGAAGTGGTCATCAACCGTATAGCAGCTGGGGAAATCATCCAACGTCCATGCAATGCATTGAAAGAAATGATAGAGAATTGGTAAGGATTTTTGCTTCATTTTCTCTTTCTTTCTTTCTTTTAAACTTTTTCATAATTATATTTCTAATGAAATAAGGTTATAAAAAAGTTTACCAATGTTTCATAATCAAGACTTTTTCATTATTAAGTTGATTTTTGTAACATAATTTAACCTCATAGCATTTAATATTAACTCTTGATACTTCAAATACTAAGATCTTGTTGAAGAAAATAACAAACTTCAAAGCGTAGATGAGTTCTAATGATTCTTTATATTTGAACAACATTATTGCATACAAGCAATTATAATATCTTACAGATGTTGCAGCTTCTCAGTCAATGTTTTTAAACTTGCCTAAGTTTAATTTTATGCATATTGATAACCTAGACAATGTAGAGTTAGCAAAAACAAAATTGTTAACTCTAAAATCACAATAGAACATTTTGATTTAAACATGAAGACTTTCAAATAGGCTGTTTATATCATAGATGCAGAGGGATCCAAAGTGGTTTGATACCCAACATGTTAAATGTAACTGTTCTGTTAATTTGAGTTGCTAAATCTACTGTAGTTTTGTTTTGGCTATGAGCTTGTTTATTTTGTTTTGCTCTTGTTTAGCTCCGGATCAACTCTGATCAAGTAGACCAATGATCAGAGGCACTCTTACCTTGACCATCCTGTCTTTTAGGAGCATATCTAGAACTACATTATCCAATGCCTTTTCCTTATTTAACACTTTAGCATTTAAACCAGCCATATTCAGCCCAAATATTCCTGTTTTTATGTTCAAACCAGCTAGATCTGGCTTCTCTCACCTACCCTACGTCATTCTAAAAATAAACAATCACTTCATTGCAATCTTGATGCTACGAGATATAGCATGACTAATTCAAAACAATGTGAATGAAAAAAAAAGACATCGGAGGGGTGATGTATACCCTGTACACACACAAGGATAAAATAGAATTTAATTTAATAAATATATTCTCAGATGAATTCATATTTCAACAAAATGACAATGTTATTTCCCCTGCTTATTGTTTATGTTTATGTAACAAAGAAAAAAAAACATTTTGATTCACCCATCTTCCAGTTTTGAAGATAATCAAACCAAAATTTAATGAGTTCGAGCCACTCACCCATTGAGTATTTCTGCCAAATTTGGTGAAAATCCATTCAGCCATTTTCCAGTAATTTTGCAAACACATAGACTAAGACAAGCGACTGCAATAATCTTGCTTCGCTTATACGTGCATGGTTAATTATAAAGCATTGCATTGGACAGAGTAATCTGAATGTTGAAGTGTTAAGACAAGTAGAATGCAATATGAAGAAGATTTGGTTGCTATTTCAAGCACATCAAGCAACCACAGAGTCTTCTTCATTGGATTTCCCCCATCCCAACTGTGCTAATGATCTATGATCAAAGAACTATAAAATGTAACCATTCTGCTCTTTTTTTTTTTTTTTTTTCACTATGTTGCCTAATACATCTTTACTTAGGTGTGATTTGAAAGAGATTTGGCTGTTCTTTCTAATAAATCAAATGACTGTACAGAGACATCCTTGTAGATTGATTTTATTAAAGTGAAAGAAAGAACAACAGCTTCTGACTTGTGATATTTCACTTACTTACCATCATATTTCTAGTAAATACACAACTGCTTGTATGTAATATTAAAGCTGTTTATTACTATATTGCTAATGTTTCAATAAATGTTCAATATAATCAAGAATTTGGCAATGTTTAGTATATCTGTAACTTAATGTATTGATGTATTTTGGTTTTTACGTGGGTGTTGACCAATTGAAATTTCCTCTTATTCATATTTTATTGAGATTTTAATTGAAATATGAACAATTTAGTATCTTCTTGTATTCTTTTTTTGCTCATTTCAGTCATCAGACTGCAACTATATTAGGGCACTAGTATTTAGACCCCAGCACTAATTTCACCATTTTCTTAAGCTGCAACTGCAAAGTAAGCCTTGGCATGATAGGGTGTAATTTTGTCAGATGAGAATACCATTGGGTATTTTGATGATGAAGCGTTAAGACTACATCCTCTGGTGAAGAGGATTGGCCTGCAGGAGTCCTGTGCTGGTACCACAAAAAAAGCACTTATGTCAGTGTCACATAGCAGCATTTGTGCTTGTGCCACATAAAGACACTTATGCTGGTACCATGTTAAAATCACCGAGCACACACTGTAAAGTGGTTGATGTTAGGAAGGGTATCCAGCCATAGAAACCAAGCCAAATCAGACTGGAACCTGGTGCAGCTCTCCTACTTGCCAGCTCTGGTCAAACCATCCAACCCATGCCAGCATGGAAAACAGACGTTAAAGGATGATGGTGATGGTGGTGGTGGTGTACCAGTTTTCATCTCACCTATATAAGCACATGCACACACACATTCATTTTACATCACTTTTTTTATACCAGCATGAGTTGGATGGGTACTTTATTTGGGGCAATATTTTTATATTTTTATACTGGGTGCTTTCCCTGTGACCAACCCTTTCCTGTTTCTATAATGAAGCAAGTTTATAGTTCAGTATTTTGAGGCCTCTGAGCTACAGGACATAATGTTTTCCAGGATGTATTCACATCATTATTTTTTTCACTCAGCCAATCTCAGATGAGAAGTGGAGAATACAACTTTCATGGATGCATATATATTTGCACTGACATAAACATATGTGTGTGTACCATATCTATTGAAATATTTCCATCAACTGGTTCATATTTTGAAATGTTTTAACTGAGGACAGACTTACATAATGTATGCATTTCCTATTGTAGATTACACAGACCTGAAACTTATGTATTAAGTAATTTCAAAATATCACTATTTGATTTGACTTCATTATTACAACTGATATATATAACATCCATTTTCCATTCTGCCATGGGTTGAATGGTTTGACAGGAGCTGACCAGCTGAAGGGTTGTTCAGGCTCCGTGTCTGTTTTGGAATGATTTCTACAGCTGGATGTCCTTCCTAACACCAATCACTTTACTGAATGTACTGGGTGCTTTTTACATGGTACTAGTACTTACAAGCCCATGAGATTATGGATGCTCAGCTGGAGAGGGTTGCAAGGGCAACCATGCTTTCACTCAGTTTGACATATCTTTTCAAGCACAGCAAACCACCAAGAGTCTTGGTTCCCTGCTATCCCCTCTGTGAGTCCCAATGTTTGTAAACCCTTTCTCACCACTTCGTCCCACGTCTTCCTGGGTCTACCCCTTCAACACACACACACACACACTCACACACATACATACATATATGCATACATACATATATACTTTATTTGTGTATTAAGGTTACCATTGGTTTCGTGTTAAGGAATACCTCAAACACATATGTTCCATGTGATAGGCTTAATAATTGTTGAAGTATTCCTTAACATGAAACCAATTGTAGCCTTAATGCACAAATAAAGAATCTTTATCCACTAATGCAGTATTGCGCATCATTGTTATTGTTCAATATTTATGTGGGTGTGTGTGTGTGTGTGTGTATAATCATTATCATTTAATGTCTGTTGTCCATGCTGGTATGAGTTGGACAGTGTGGCCAGAGCTGGCAAGCCACGGGCCTGCACCAGAATCCAGTCTGATTTGGCAGGGTTTCTATAGCTGGATGTCTTTCATAATGCCAACCACTTTACAGAGTGCACTGGATGCTTTTACGTGGCATTGCATGGGTGCTTTGGTGTGGTACCACATGGGTGCTTTTACATAGCACTGCACAGGCGCTTTTGCATGACGCTGCATGGGCTCTTTTACATGTCACCACATGAACACTTCTATGTGTTGCTGTACTGGTGCTTTCTCATGGCACTGCCAAGAATTCTTTACACAACCAAAAGGATCAGTCTTAACATGTCTGTTGCAGGGTGCAGGTCTTCTTGAGTGTAGCCAGGCACCAGGTATCTCAGTCATATATATATATATATATATATATAGGGAGAATTCAGAAAAAAACAAGACGAAGACAGGTGGTGTAGAAAACAAATAGATGTATTAGTATAACACTCGGGAATTGAAAAGGTCTTTAACGTTTCGAGCCTACGCTCTTTCACAGGAAGGAACACAGAAACATGCACATATACGCATACACACACACATGCACGCACACACACACATGCACGCACACACACACACATACATACATACATACATACATACACACATACATACGGTGGATTTCTATACAGTTTCCATCTACCAATTTTGTTCACAAAAGGTTGGTTGACCCAAGGCAACAGCTGAACAAGCATGCTCACTTACTGCACAATGGGACTAAACCTAAACCAAGTGTTTGTGAAGTAAATTTCTCAATCACAAAGCCATGTCTGCACACACACATCCAC
>NC_068981.1:120505718-120510633 GCF_001194135.2 Octopus bimaculoides | reverse complement strand
GCTTAATCTTTTTGGTACCAACCTTACCAAGATCATGCTTCTATGATACCAACTTTGTTTTTTAACATGAGCAAAATTAAAACCTTCAATCAAATTTTCATGTTAATTTATGTTCTAAGCCCCAATTTAATAATGACTAAATTATTTTAGTAAATTCTTCATTATTTTTGAAAATAATTGAAACAAAGGCAATGTACATAACCTGTTTTATGCTCAAACTGGTCGGATCTAGTCTTTCACACCAACCTTACAATAATAGGGTAAAGACCCCTTTCAGTCATGAATGACCATGGGATTGCACCTAGAAAGTTACCCTCTGAGACACAATTCCTGGTTGTTTATGGAAGACTAGCAGTCGCCCATGCGTACCAACCTCCCTTCTCCATACCACCAGGGAAAGGCAAAGGCCGATACAGCTTAGCACCAATGAAGTCGCAACTCATTCCTACAGCTAAGTGGACTGGAGCAACATGAAATAAAGTGTCTTGCTCATGAATACAACACACAGCCTAGTCCGGGAATCAAACTCACTACCTCATGATTGTTCTAACCACTGAGCCATGTGCCTTCAATCACCTTACAATATCATTCTAAAAATTAAGTTACCTCATTAAAATCACCAGACTCCGGTCTTATTTGGCATGGTTTTCTACGGTTGGGTGCCCTTCTTAATGCCAACCATTCTGAAAGTGTAATGAGTGCTTTTACTTGCCACCGGCATGACACCAGTATCTGCCACTACAGTGATTTTGCTCGGCTTGATGGGTTTTCTTCTCAACATAATGCCAAAGGCCTCGGTCATTGCTTTCATGAGGCCCAACACTCGAAAGGAACTCAGTCATTTGCCTCCCTGTGGCCCAACGTATATATATATATATATATATATATATATATATATATATATATATATATATATATATATATATATATATATATATACTCAACCAAAACTGTCCGACAAACAGGAACATGAAACGCTGAGTAACAGTTTTTGTGATGTCTTTGCAGCTTTATTAATAAAGTATATATATGCATATATATGTAGATATATATATACATACATATATATATATATATATATATATATATATATATATGTATATGTGTGTGTGTGTGTGTGTGTGTGTGTGTGTGTGTGACAAGCTTCTCTCAGTTTTCATCTACCAAATCCTTGGTTGGATTGAGGCTATAGTAGAATACATTTGCCCAAGGTGCCATGCAGTGAAACTGAACCCCAAACTTTGTGGTTTGAAAATGAACTTTCTACCACACTGCCATGTTGGCTCCTAATCACTTGGTTCACTTTTGTGCATGAGCAACATGGGAAGTATCTGTACATGTTGAGTAGAATAAATATCATATGTTATTTTTTTTGATGCACCAGTTTATCAGAAATTTTCTCTCTGATGTCTATATCTTTTATTAATATATCATTCATTGATATGCACATGTTGCTAGTGACATAATATGAACTGGCAACCGTTTTCTCTTAATGTCTGGCTCTCTACTTAGCCACCTGAAACCTCTACCAATGTCTATAATGAAGTGTGATTGATTCACCCACCTCTATCCTCCTCCATATTCCTCTTCTTTTACACTCTCTCTGTATAATATTGATGCGTCTAATGAAGTGAAGTTTATTGTCAACTGAGAATAGCAGTTTGAGGAATTCCTGCATTGATGCAGTGAGTCGCTAACTCAGATGATTTGCAACAGTTGTTTGGGAAGAAATCTTTGGGGTATTTAACCAGCAATAATGCTGTTGATGTTGATATTTACTTGAGAGTAGGTGGCAGGTGTAATAACGACAGTGTTGGTGATAGGTTTGCTGCTAGTGGTAATAATAACAGTAACCATGCCAGTGTGGCTGGTGGTCATGGTAGTGGTGGTCATGGTGGTGGTTTTCATTGTCATTAACATGAGGGTAACAGTCATGGCGATGTTAGTGGCGGTGGTCGTCATGGCATGATGGTAATGTCATGGCATTAGTGTTGATGACAGTGATAGTGGTGGTGGTGGTGGTGGTGTTGCTGCTGCTGTTGTCATCATTGTCATTAGCATGACAGAAATGGTCATGACAGTGGTAGTGGTGGTAGTGATCGCTGTCATCATTGTTGTGGTGGTTGTCATCGTTGTCGAGGTAGTAGTGATGATGGCGAACATCATGGTAGTGGTGGTCGTTGTCATTGGCATTGTCGTGGTGGTGGTGGTGGTGGTGGTGTGTTGTGGTGGTAATGGTGGTGGTGCTAGTGATGTGGTGGTGGTGCTTGTGCTTGTGGTGGTAACAGTAGTAACTTTGATGTTATTGGTGTTGTTGGTTATGGTCAAAGTAGTGGAGTGAGTGTTTGTTGTGGTGGTAGTGGTGGTGGTGGTGGTAGTGGTAATAATTAAAATCATTGAAAGGCTGAAAGATTGATTGAAGAGTTTCAGCTACATGATTCAGAGATAAAACCAAACCAAACATTTCATCTTATTTCATCTTGTTACTGCTGCTGCTGCTGCTACTGTTGTTACTGTTCTTCTTTTTATTGTTATTCTTCTTCTTCATGTTGTTGATATAATTTTATTTTTATCATTATTATTATTGTTGTTTTTATTATGATTATTACATAACGGCATTGATTGATTGACTGAATCGGCAGAGCATCAGATGCGGTGATTTGTAATGTTTGGTTACATTCAGAGTTCAAATTTAAATCCTTCCGAGGTCAACTTCCTCTTTCATCCTTTTGGCCAATCGATGAAATAAGTACCAGTCAAACACTGTGGTCGATCTAATCAACTACACTTCTTCAAATTGATTTGTGGTCTTTTAGCTTATATTAAAATCCATTAAGGGTAGTGGAGTGGCACAATTGTTAGAGAATTGGTAAAATAAAAAATATGCTTTGTAGTATTTGAATTAGATCTTTCTCAGTTCAAACTCTGGTAAGGTCAACTTAGCCTTTTATCCTTCTGGAGTAAATGAAATAAAGTAACATTCAAATGTTAATGTTGATAGTACTGAAGGTATTGACTGAACCTTTTCCCTGGACTTGTGCCCAAATTGGAAAAAAAATTAGCGAGTCTGATAAAATGCTTAGTGGCATTTCTTCCAGCTCCCTTACATTCTGGGTTCAAATTCCTCCAAGATCAACTTTGCCTTTCATCCTTTTGGGATCGATGAAAAAAAGGACCAGTTGAACACTGAGGTTTATGCAATTAATTCGCCCTAAACTTTGAAACTATTATTATTATTATTATTATTATTATTATTATTATTATCATTATTATTAAGGTAGTGAGCTGGAAGAGTCATTACTGTGCCAGGCAAAATGTTTAACAGCATTTCGTCCATCTTTACATTTTGAGTTCAAACTCCACAGAGGTCAACTTTGCCTTTCATCTTTTCGGAGTTGATAAAATAAGTACCAGTTGAAAACTGGAGTCAATGTAATCAACTTACTCCACCAAAAAAAAAAAAAAAAAAAATGCTGGCCTTGTGACAAAATTGGAAATTATCATTATTATCATTGTTGTTGTTATTGTTATTGTTTGGGTGACAAGCTGGCAGACTCATTAGCACAGTGGACAAAATGCTTTGCAGCCTTTCTGCCAGCTCTTTGCATTCTAAGTTCAAATTCCACCCAGGTCAACTTTGCCTTTCATCCTCTCAGAGTTGATAAAATAAGTACCACTTGAACACTGGGGCTGGTGTAATTAATGAGCCCCATTCCCAAAATCTCAGGCTTTGTGCCTAGAGTAGGAAGGATTATTATTGTTGTTGTTGTTGCTGTTATTTATTCAAGCAAGATTGTGCAGTTAAAAACTTTACTTTAAAACAAAATGGCCTCAGGATTGATTCCACTGACTGCAGAGTACCTTGAGCAAGTGTCTTTTACCGTAGACTCAGCTTAACCAAATATTTATGACTGAAGTTTGGTACGTAGAAACTTTGTGTGTGTGTGTGTGTGTGTAGAAAATGTGCAATATATACATATATAAGATCAATAATTTCTCATTTAAACAAGGTTTGCAGTACAGACCTGAAAAGAATCTCTCATGTAAATAAGGTGTGCCATGTATGCAAAGAATCAACCAACCATTGGCTTTCAAACGGAACAGATTCTGCTTCTTTCAAGCGCAAACTATGTTTAGAGA
Organism: Octopus bimaculoides; assembly: GCF_001194135.2. Classification (NCBI taxonomy): domain Eukaryota; kingdom Metazoa; phylum Mollusca; class Cephalopoda; order Octopoda; family Octopodidae; genus Octopus; species Octopus bimaculoides. Next base: position 120,506,493 of record NC_068981.1, on the reverse strand, counting down.
AAGTTTCTGTTATATCTCTTTTCAAGTTTCTTTAGAATGTGAATATTTTAAAAGAGTTTCTGGTTAGGCCAATATAAGATCTAAGAGCAGGGTAGTTGTTGAAGTGGATTATATATGTGTGTATGTGGGTGTATGTGTGTGTGAAGGAGCATGATTTAGTGATTAGTGTGTTGCATTCATATCGTAGGATTGTGGTTTCAATTCCTGGACTCGGTTTTGCATTGTATTCTTAGCAAAGCCTTTCACTTCACATTGTTCTGCAATTCTTCCAGGATCTGACCTGTGACACACCATCTGCCTGGACAGGCAAGATTGAGTTTGATGAAATGAGTAAATATACAGTGCAAACATTTGATCACTATAAACAAATCATCTGTACAGGTTCTTCAGCAAGAAGTTGTGGAATCCTCATCTATCAATTACTGCAAGAAATTATAGAATTATAGCAAAAACACATACACACACACACACACACACACACACACACACACATATATATACATACATACATACATACATACTCACACACACACATGTATAAATACATGTGTGTGTGTGTGTGTATATATATATATATTTTACTCTTTTACTTGTTTCAGTCACTTGACTGCGGCCATGCTGGAGCACCGCCTTTAATCGAGCAAATCGACCCCGGGACTTATTCTATCGATCTCTATTGCCAAACTGCTAATTGACGGGGACATAAACACACCAGCATTGGTTGTCAAGCAATGCTAGGGGGACAAACACAGACACACAAACACACACATATATA
>NC_068981.1:120503324-120505708 GCF_001194135.2 Octopus bimaculoides | reverse complement strand
ATATATATATATATATATATATATATATACATATATATACGACGGGCTTCTTTCAGTTTCCGTCTACCAAATTCACTCACAAGGCTTTGGTCGGCCCGAGGCTATAGTAGAAGACACTTGCCCAAGATGCCACGCAGTGGGACTGAACCCGGAACCATGTGATTGGTAAGCAAGCTACTTCCCACACAGCCACTCCTTGTGGAACCCTCATCTATCAATTACTGCAAGAAATTATAGAATTATAGCAAAAACACATACACACACACACACACACATATATATATATATATACATACATACATACATACATACATACACATGTATAAATACATATGTGTATATCATCATCATCATCATCATCGTTTAACGTCCGCTTTCCATGCTAGCATGGGTTGGACGATTTGACTGAGGACTGGTGAAACCGGATGGCAACACCAGGCGCCAGTCTAATTTGGCAGAGTTTCTACAGCTGGATGCCCTTCCTAACGCCATATATATACTTTTCAACCAGCCTAAATTGTGCTCATACCTAAACACTGCTTTGCGCCAATCTAATATAATAAATGTGAAAACTAATTTCTGTGTGTCAGTGTGTCACACTTTCACCCCCTCTCGTGCTATTCGATAGCAGTTCTACTATTGCTCATGTTGGGGTGAGAGTAATAGGCATAGACACGGTGAGGGCAGTGGCAAAGAGGGACAGAGAGAGAGAAAGAGAGACAAAGAAATTTAGGGAGAGTTGATGATGTCTTATTAATAGTAGTAGTGTTAATGGTGTCAGTCAGAGTAATAATAAGAGAGAGAGAAAGAGTGGGTATGTGGGAGAAAGCGAGACTGAACACTGAACCAACATACTGAACTGACTGAACATTGAATTCTTTTACACACACATTTAGCCTTTTTGTGGTGATAATGGGGTGATAGTAATAGTATGAACTGTAGTTGTGAAAGAAGCAGAGGTGGCAGTGATGACATTGGTGGTGGTGGTGGTGGTGGTGGTGGTGGTGGTGGCCGAAGTGGCCAGGGATGACAGTGAGAGTAAGCGATGTGAAAGACAGTGTTGATGGTGATGGAGGGGAGGGTGGCAAAGTCAAAAGTATTGATAGTGGTGGCATCAGAAGTCTGAATGACATGTGTATGGCAGATGTGGTGGCGAAGGTGGTGTGCTACCGTTGTTTATCATGCAGCTTTGCAATATCATTGTTTTGATGAAAATTGTTCATTGCTTGAAAATATTGTTCAAGTTTAATAATAAAATTTTATATATATATATATACTCAATGTATGAAGTGTCATTGTTGGGCTCAAGGCCCAATAAAGAGCCCTCCACACGAGCTAGCTTAAAAACCGCCCAACAGAGCAGTTTTTAAGCTAGTATATATACATACATACATACAGTCATCGTCATCATTTGACATCTGTTCTCCATGCTGGCATGGGTTAAACGGTTTGACTAGGACTGGTAAGCTAGAGAACTGCACCTGGCTCCAGTTGTCTGTTTTGGCATGGTTTCTACAGCAGGATGCCCTTCCTAACACCAACCACTTTGCAGGGTGTATTGGGTGTTTTTTACATGTCACAGGCATGGGTGCTTTTTACCTGTCACCAGAACTGAGTTGTCGATTTAAAGTATTACATATCTTTTTCATATTTTATTCTCTATGTTTTGTGTTTCATGTGAATATATTTATATCAATTCTTACTATGTTTATTTTCATTACTACTTTAATGGCACCTTGGGCAAGTGTCTTCTACTATAGCCTCAGGTTGACTAAAGTCTTTTGAGTGGATTTGGTAGATGCAAACTAAAAAAAGCCCATCGTATATATGTATAATGTGTGTGTGTGTGCCATGTGTGTGTCTTTGTGTTTGCATTTGCCTCCCTCTCCATTACCACTTGGCAACCAGTGTTGCTGTGTTTATATCCCTCTGACTTTGCAGTTCAGCACAAGAGACTGATAAAATAAGTACTTGACTTAAATAATAAGTCCTGGGGTCAATTTGTTCGGCTAAAACCCTTCAAGTTGGTGCTCCAGAATGGCCATAGTCAAATGATTGAAACAAGTAAAAGAATAAGAGAATATAAACACACAGACACACACACATAGGATCCATTGAACTTTGACCTACTTTCTCTATATCAAATACCACTTACAAAATATTAGTTATCTTGAGGTTATGGCAAGAGTTTCTTGCCTGCCCAAGCGGCCTTGTGTCTGGCATTGCAATGTTGTGAAGTGAACACCTTAACTACACAGCTACACTTTCACCCATTACATACGTCTCTCATTTGCTAATCTGAACTCTCTCACACTCCCCAGCTCATGCACAAACATACATGTGTATATTAGGGTCAAGTTGTTTGACTAAAATCCTTCAAGGTG
>NC_068981.1:120497596-120503224 GCF_001194135.2 Octopus bimaculoides | reverse complement strand
TCTACCACAGGGCTGATTTTCAAGAGTAAAGTCACCAGACCAGAACTTCTTAAACCATCGGCATACAGTGCGCTCATTCGCCACATCTTCACCAAACACCTCATTGATGTTTCAAGCTGTCTGGGATGCATTGGTTCCATGACGGAATTCATATTCATAAACAACACAAATTTTTTATCTATCCATGGGTTCACAAAAATTGACTTACAAGAGATAACTCACAATATAATCAGACACCATGGATTGCATTTCAAAAACTGAAGATGTAATTCTTCAATGTTGTAAAACAAAGAATTGTCAGGGTAAAACATTAGTGTTAATGACTGTCAAACTTGGTGCATAAGAAAATCGGACATTTCATTCTTAATGACCTTATATGTGTGTGTGTGTGTGTGTGTATGAGAGAGAGAGAGAGAGAGAAAGAGAAATACATATGTTTGTGTTGGTATATGTATATGTATGTATGCATGGTTTTGTTATCACTGTATTCCATATTGGTTGTCTATGTTTTTATTTTCAAACTTCTGTTAAATCTTGTGCTCATGTGTGTGTGTGTTGTTGTTGGTGGTGGTGGTGTTGGCACTACCAGTGTTGGTGTTGGTGGACATGGACACGTTGCTGGGGAGTGGGAAAGATGGTAGGTGAAAGAGTCTTTCTTTAAATTTAAACTGGCAGAATTAATTCTCAATTTATGATCTCTTGAATTTGATTGACTTCTCCGACTCAAAAGAATTATTTTTTCTTTTTCTTTTCCTTTGTGTGTGTGTGCACATGTTTATGTGTGTGTGTGTGCACATGTTTATGTGTGTGTGTGTGTGTGTGTGTGTGTGTCTTCATGTGTGTGTATTTGTGTCTTCTCTTGTTTTCCAGCTTTGGTTTGTATTTGTTAACAAGAGTTTGTGCTGCTGCTGTGAGATGAAGAGATAATTCTTTCATGCCATCCCTCATTAAAGCTACTTCAGAGTCAGATTCAGACACTAAAGTGACTTTAGATCTAACTGTTACCATGCTGTCATCTTTTTTTTTAAAAGCAACACTGTGCTTTCAGGTTAAGATAAAAATTAAAAAATTAAAAAAAAAGAAAGAAAGGAAATAAAAGAAATAAAAATTCAAGAAAAAGGACTGAATATTGCTGCAACAAAACATTTGTTTATTTATGAGTTTGTTTTGTTCTTGTTGTTATTTATATGTTCTATTTTTATTTTATTCTTGCTTTTGTCCTCTAGAAATAAAAGAAAGCTAACAAAAAAATTGTACAGCAAATCGTAAAATACAAAGATAATAATTTCTGTCACTCTTCACTGCATTTCCATTCTTCTCTGATTTCTCATTTAACATTAGTTTTATACATAGAAAGCAAGTGTGCGTGTGTGTATCTGTGTACAATAAAAAGCACAACAATACATATATACATTTACACAATTGTACATACACACACATGCATACAATACGTAGAACATGTATACACACACATACACATGTCAACACCATCATCATCATCATATAGCATCCATTTTGCATACTAGCATGGGTAAGACAGTTTGGCTGCACTGGGCTCCAGTCTATTTTGGCTTAGTTTCTATTGCTAGATGTCCTTCCTAATGTCAACCACTCTACAGAGTGTACTAGGTGCCTTTCATGCACTACCAGCACCGGTGATGACTATGATTTCACTTAACTTGATATGTCTTCTCAAGCACAGCAAATTGCCAAAGGTTTTGGTCACTTGTCATCGCTCCATGAGACTCAACATCCAAAGATCATATTTCACCATCTCATCCTATGTCTTCCTGGGTCTACCTCTTCCACAGATTCCCTCCAAGTTAGGTCATTTAATATTCATGTTCCATGCTGGCATGGGTTTGGCAGTTTGACAAGAATCCAGTGAGTGAAGGACTGCACCATACTCCAGTGTCTACTTTGGCATGGTTTCTAATGGTTAGATGCCCTTCTTAATGGTAACCATTTTACAGTGTCTACTGAGTGCCTTTTTTTTGCCACCAGCACTAGGTCACCATGTAACTCACAAGTCTACAAACCCAAGGAGGGAAGCTGTTGCCTCTGTATATTAGCTGAAAGTTAATATAAGAGGGAAGAGGTTGGGGTAGAACAGCTATATGACTACTCACATTTTGGGGAGAGAGTAAGAATGACTATGCATACACAGACATACAAATCTACACACACATATTCCTACAAGGAGTACAAGCATGGTTGTGTAGTTAAGTTTACTTTGTAAACACATGGTTTTGAGTTCAATCACTCTGCATGGCACCTAGGGTAACTATTTTCTACTATAGCTACAGATTAACTAATACATTATATTAGTATAATTTGGCTATCAGAAATTGTGTGGAAGCTGTCATTTGTATGTATACCATGCAGTATGTATACCAGGTATGGCTGTGTGACTAGAAAGTTGGAACAAATATAACAAGTGTTCTATCTAAGGCTATAACAATTCTACCAACTCACTACCTAAAACAAGACCAGGTGGATAGGCAATAAGCATTGTCCTTCACTAACCCTTAAACATTTTAGTATCTGGTATGCATAACCTATAGCTTCTGGTTGTCTAATTGTTTGTGTTTAGATTTGGCCTAAGCACATGAACTATAGCAGTAACAAAGGAGCCTCTATCCTTATCACTTGCCCTGATAAAATAGCTGGTAAATCTCTCTCAAATCATAACCTATTTGTCTTCAGTAAATTGGACAATGTGGTCCTTGACATACAGTTTGATATACATGATTTGGAGATATCCTTCCGCCCTTCTTAGAAAACTCAACTCCTAATGGATTCATTAGGGTGCTGTCCTGACATATAATATGTTTTTAATACTTTAAACCTGGTGGAACCTATCCCTCTCCAAGTTTGAACACTGCCAGTTTCTTCCTGGGAGAGTGGAAAAGAAAAAAAGGTGCTAACCCCAGTACTGAACAGGTACTTTATTCATTAACTTCTGAAAAGATGAAAGGTAACACAGAGAACTTGAATGAATACCACAAGGCATTCTATCCCATGTTCTATCTAATAACTCAGTTAACTTATCACTTCGTATTGAAGATTAGCATTCACAGAAAGGGAACAGGCCTGGAAGAAATTTTGTGCACCCTGATAAAATTCTTCTCAGATGCCCTGACTTTCATTTAAGTATTAGATATCAGCACAGATGCTGAAGGTTGCAGAGTGATACAAACAGTTGAGTGCATCTATTAGCTGACTGACTTGTTTCTTTCTTCAGAATATCTTTATGCAACTAATTCTAGAATCCACCAACATTGCCATATTTTCTGGCATTGCAAGTTGAAGATTTCAAACTAAAATTTACAGGCAAAAAAGTAGGTCAACTTACACACCAAGACAACTTTGCAGGACTAAAAATTCCATGTGAAATACTACAAGGTTTGGAAACACAGTAGCAATATTAGAATGTCTGTTTTAAACTATGTTGATTTGTATGCCAGATAACACAGTATTTAATTATACAACTCTCTCAAATTGTTCATAGGGAGACATATGTTTCTTTTATCTGTATATACTTTTTCTAAGTGTGGCTTAGTGGTTAGGGTATTTGGGTCGTGAGTTCAATTCCCAGCAACATGTTCTGTCCTTGAGCAAGACACTTTATTTCATGTTGTTCCAGACAATGCAACTAGCAAAAATGAGTTGTACCTGTATTTCAAAGGCCAGCCTTGTCACATTCTATGTCATGCTAAATCTCTCTGAGAACTATGTTAACAGTACACATGTTTGCAGAGTGCTCAACTATATTTGCATTAATTTCACAAGCAAGTTATTTTGTTGATCAAATCAACTGGAACCCTCGTTGTCTTAACCGACAGAGTGCCAGTTACTTTTTCTTCTTATCTGTGTTATTTTGCCCAGTTTAACATGAATGTTTGATTCCTTTTGGGTACTTTTAGTAGAGTTCATTCTGTTGGAAGGTATTCAAGCCAGATTTCTGTTTTCAGGATAACTACATCCAGCCAGTATTAGAAGCCCTAAAATGAGTTATGAGAGCTTCCCTTTTCTCAGCACTTAAAGAAACTTATAAAAAAATAAGACACACTCACATATAATAAGTCATTTTCAGAATGATCACAATTGCAAAATCTTTTCCATTTCATGAGGTGAAATTCAACCAAGAATTAATTATCACTGTTGTCATTATTTAATATCTCAGGTCAGCCTTGATCAAACAGACCTAAGGTGTTCCAGGTATTGCTGTCTTGTTTTCAGATACAAGGTATCTTGGACTGCATTATTCAGTGTACATTCACTTGTTTAAGGTGGTTAAAGTGAGAGTTGATAGAGTTAGAGATTTGATTGCTATTTCTAGTAAGCCAAGTGACCATGTAGAGGTTCCTCATTGACACATCTTGGAATTAGCTGTACGAGGTGGGATGGAGTGTCTTGACTAAGAAAGTAGTAGATGACTTACTAGTAACTGCCTAAACCAGTTCAATGAAGCAGCATAAATCTATCAGAATGAGAGCATTTCTCAAGATTAATTATAACTGACAGAATATGACAGCTTTCACTCCCTATCAAATGTAATACAACTTCATATGTCTTGTAAGAATTGAATAAGAGATTTAGTAAGTATGAGAGAATGTGTGGGAAACAGAAGACGAAATTTCATTTGATTCAATATCGTGCAAAGTAGAAAGAATTCTTACGGAAATATACAGCCTCTGCTGTTGTTGTTGTTTTAGCTCCAGTGCAGTTGTAATCAAGCAGATCTATGATCTAAGCTATTCCAGCTTTAACTATTAAGTCTTTTATTTTTTTTTCCAGGCATACAGTATCTAGGGCTACATTATCAACTGTGTCTTTCTTTTTATAGAATTATTTGAGAGAGATTTTGGCTAGTATTTTTATTATATTGAATGATTTCATAGTGGCTCTCTCAATTGCCTTATCATCATCGTCCTTTAATGTCCATTTTCCATGCTGGCATAGGTTGGACAATTTGACCAGAGCTAGCAAGCCGGAGAGTTGCACCAGGTTCCAGTCTGATTTGGCTTGATTTCTATGGCTGGATGCCGTTCCTAATGCTAGCCACTTTACAGTGTGTGTTGGGTGTTTTTAACATGGCACCAGCTTATGTAGCCTCTTTCTTTTCTTTTTTCTGCTTAGTGGCATTTCTTCCAGCTTTACATTCTGAGTTCAAATTCCACCAAAGTTGACTTTGCTTTTCATTCTTTCAGGATCAGTAGAAGTACCAGTTAAACACTGAGGTTGCTGTGATAGACATACCCTCATCACCACAGCCCATCCCCCAAAAAATTCCACGCCTTTTGTCTATAGTAGAAAGAGTTATTTATTTGGTCTGAAGAAGGAATCATGCCAATGACATTCACAGACCAATGAGATTAATGCTGCTATCATTTCTCTTGAACAGTTGCAAATCAACAATACTATAAAAATCCCACAGGTATGACTGTGTGGTAAGAAGCTTGTTTCTCTACCACATGGTTCTGGGTTCAGTCCCACTGTGTGGCACCTTGGGCAGGTGTCTTTTAATATAGCCTAAGGCAGGCCAAAGCCTTGTGAATGGATTTGGTAGACAGGACCTGAAAGAAGCCCATCATATATCATCATCATCATCATCATCGTTTAACG
>NC_068981.1:120496010-120497297 GCF_001194135.2 Octopus bimaculoides | reverse complement strand
ATATATATATATATATATATATATATATATATATATGTGTGTGTGTGTGTGTGTGTGTGTGTAGATGTATGTACTTGTGTGTTGTCCCCCACTACCACCATCGCTTGACAACCAATGTTGGTATGTTTACTTCCCTGTTACTTAGAAGTTTTCAAGAGAGACTGATAGAATAAGTGCAAGGCTTACAAAGAATAAGTCCTGGGTTGATTTGTTCGACTATAACCCCTTGAGGTGGTGCTCCAGCATGGCCACATTGAAATGACTGAAACAAGTAAAAGAATAAAAGTAAAAGAATGCAAGGTGGGAGAGAAGGAATTCCAAAAGGTTGATGTTCTTTGGCGGAAGAACTAACTGTGTAGTGGTCAATCGAGTATTGGTAATGGCAGTTGAACTTGGTGAGGCAGTATGGATAACAAGAGGAGGAGAGACAAGAGAGATGGTATTATCCAGCTAGTTGAGAAGAGTAGATGCTATTGTAGTAAAGAACAGATTGAAAAGACAGCAGGTACATGGGATAAATGTTGCAATGTGTTAGTGAGTCTTTATACATTCAATCTGTCCTAAATGTAAGAGCGATACTCTGTTGTGAGTTTTATTTGAGCTTTGTAAAGAGCTGGAGTATATGGCTATCAGAGTTAGCTTCAGCTATTGCATAAATTAAATTGGTTTACTTAGTGGAACAAATTTTTCATCACAAATACTGCTAGTTATTAAATTACATATTGGTCCCTGTGGAAAATCCATACATGACAACCATTCAGTTTTGTAGTTAATTACATATGGCAAATTGTATTGAAAAGGATGGTTGAATAAAGTACATGTTCCTCTTTATCATTTAATAAATAATAAAATATATACATAAAAAATATATCATTAGCATCATTTTACGTTTGCTTTCCATACTGGCATGGTTTGAACTTTTTAATAGAATCTAGAGGTTGAAGGACCATGTCTTGCTCTAGTGTCTCAGTTTTGGCATGGTTTGCCTTCCTACTGCCAACCACTTTACAGAGTATATTGAGCATTTTTATCATGGCACCAGCTCTAGAGATATTGCCTTGTAACTCACTAAACTATGTCTATATTCATATCTACAGTCTATACATGTATGTGTGTGAATGAACAAGCAAAAGAAGTGGCACTCAACACATTTGTTAGGAATTACATATATTATTTAATTACAGTTAAGTGATAATGGTTATCTAACTCTCAAGAGTTACATTCATTTTTACAAGCTCACAAAACTTCAAGTTGCATGGAACTTATCAAGCTGTTATTAAATAATAT
>NC_068981.1:120491987-120493467 GCF_001194135.2 Octopus bimaculoides | reverse complement strand
ATATATATGAGATAAACTTACCTAGAAATGGATGTGTGACGTTCAATCAAATAATATAAATGATATATATACACATATGCATGTATCTATACATATATATATATATTTAAAATCTTAGGGAATAGTAAGTATTCCAGGTTATCAGGACATTTACTATTTTACACTTGACTAATGCAATGTAAACAGTATCATTTATAATATTATTACAAACTTGGGATTTTACGAATAGATTCATGTTATTCCCAAAATACTTAGTGCATGACAAAGTGAGTGGCCATTTACACATGAACAAGAAGGAGTAAACATTATGTCAGTAAGTATTCTTCCTCTGTTAAATTTTTTTACTAGTTTTATTCAATAAACTTATAACGTATATAGTGGTTTTTACTAAATAATATTTTTAAACACTATTAACTTACATTTGACATAAAAAAATGGTAATTTATACTTGTATAGATAGGGGTAAATCTTACACTAAATTATTAATTCCCGTAATGTTTATATAGGTTGGTTGAAGGATTTGATGAGTTTATAATATAGTTGTTGGGGATTTCCTTAGGTTTAGCATTTTCTATATATATCAGAATTGTAATTTAGGTGTTTAATTTTTTTAAATGTTTTGAAAATATATTTGTAATTTATATATTTTTATTCTTATTTTTCTATTTAATATGACTTCTAATATGTATTTTAACTTTGACCTGTTAATAATAATAACAATAAGATAAATAGCCTGAGGACGCACTGGTCGATTTATGCATTAGGTATAACCTTGATATACATCCCATCAGTGCAGAAACACATGTAGCGTTGATTAGAAATACCTTCTTTTCCCACAGACTAATAACAGGTAAGTTACAAATATGTTTTTCAACTAATTTTATTGTATTTTATAGTAGGTTTTTTAACTACTTATATTATTTTATTGAATATAACTTTCTATGTGTATTTCATACAATAAGATAATCCTGAAATAGGAGTTTCGGTTCTATTGGTAAAATCCTAAATTTGTACCTAGGATGAGGTGGTGAAGCACAACCTCCGAACATTAGGTCTCACCGAGGCAATGACTTCTGACCGAGACCTTTGGAAATATGCTGTGCGTGAGAAGACCTGGCAAGCCAAGTGAGACCAAAATACAAGGCCTCTGCCAGGGATGTAGCCAGCCCACTTATGGGTACCTTTCCTTCATTGGACACTAAACTCCGCTTGTGAAGACCTGTTGAGGCAAGTGAAATCGAAATTGAACTAAGTTCGACGACTGGCCCCTATGCCAACGTCTCCTTCATTGGACACCAAACTCAGCTTGCGAAGACCTGTTGGGGCAAGCGAAATCGTGATGGCACCTGTACCAGTGGAGCACTAAGAGCACCATTTGAGCGTGATCATTACCAGTGTCGCCTTCCTGGCATGGGAAAAGTTATTCGAGCGAGATCGTTGCCAGTGCCGCTGGACTGGCTCCTGTGCTGGTGGCACATAA
>NC_068981.1:120483960-120491166 GCF_001194135.2 Octopus bimaculoides | reverse complement strand
AGAAGGTTTGAAAATGCAATTTTAAAGATGTTTATTCACTTGACCGGTTTCACTTTTTTAGAAAAAGATTGTTTGTGAGTATTTGTTGTGATTGTTGGGATTGTACTGTGTGTATATGTGTGTGTGATCTTTTACTGGGGAACGGGCATATTGTGTTTGTGTGTGTGTATGTACATATGTGTGCATATATGTGTGTGTGAATGTGATTTGTAATTGTCAGGGTGGTGTGTAGGTGTGTGCATGTATGTGTTTACGTATGTGTGTATGTGTATGTTGGTTATGGTTGCTAGAATCATATTGTAAGTGTATATATATGTATGTTTTTTTCTTGGAATGTGTGTAGGTTTGTGCTCTAGTGTGGGGATATTGTGATTGTGCGTGTGTACATTTTCTTATTATTACCAAAGAATGTATATATGTATTTTAATACTTAAATTGTTTTTAACATTTTCTTATTATCAAAGAATATATGTATTTTTATATATGTATTTTAATACTTAAACTGTTTTTAACATTTTCTTATTATTAGCAAAGAATGTATATATATGTATTTTAATACTTTTATTATAACCAGTACTTAACACAACAAAGCTTTACATTTTACTTTTGACAATCTTTTTCTAAAAAAGTGAAACCGGTCAAGTGAATAAACATCTTTAAAATTACATTTTCAAACCTTCTTTCATATATATGTATATATATATATATATATATATATATATATGTATATATATATATATATATATATATTAATGCTCGTTTTTATATTTACACTTGACTAATGCAATGTAAACAGTATCATTTATAATATTATTACAAACTTGGGATTTTACGAATAGATTCATGTTATTCCCAAAATACTTAGTGCATGACAAAGTGAGTGGCCATTTACACATGAACAAGAAGGAGTAAACATTATGTCAATAAGTATTCAATTGGATCTATAACTTGCATTGGATCATGTGTGTATGTGCATATATGTGTGCGTATGTGTGTGTATTTATATATTCATATACACGTACATCTATGTACATATGGAATTTGGTTCTTTCTCAGCACCCTGAACATTAAAATACCTAGATTCTAATAAATCCTATAACTGCTTGTGTGTGTGTGACAGAGAGAGAGAGAGAGCGATAAAAGTTCAGGATTCGAGTGGATCAGGTACCTAAATAGTAAGACATCAAGCCAAGGAATCATTAAGAGACACATAATGTTGGTTCTTGAAATGTTTTTTCTAAATGTTTAATTTGTGTATATTCACCTGATGAAAACAGATTTATTCCGCATGATATAATAATTTTGTTCCTCAATAAAAGGCTCGTTTGAAACAGCTGTAGGGAATGAACTAATATCTTTCTGTTGTTAGTTATGTATGTATGTATGTATGTATGTATACATAACTATATACATATATATATATACACATGTATATATGTGGCTGTGTAGTTAAGAAGCTTGCTTCCCAACCATGTAGTTTAAAGTTCAATCCCTTTGGACCTTGGAAAGTATCTTCTACTATATCCCTGGGCTAAACAAAGTCTTGTGAATGATTTTAGTCAAGGGAAACTGGAAAAGAAATTCATCATATGTGTTTACATGTGTGTGTGTGTGTGTGTGTGTATCTGCGTGCACTTGATTCATCTGTGCTTCTCCAAAAAGCTTGTTCAGCTATGAGCCATGAGATTGCTCTCAGTTCCCCTTGTCAGTGGGTGACCACTAGCTTTGCACTGCCAAAGAAATGTGGAATAAGACATCCCTTATTTGAAATAAAGAAGCTAAGAGACAGCAACAAAAGTCATCTACCTTTAAAACAATACCTCTATAATATCTTCTCATAACCCATGTTAGCTGGATATGACTCGTGTATGGAAAACAGGTATAAAATATGAACATATATCCAATTCATACAAGGGCAGTTAAACTTATTTTCAGTCATTATTCAGCTAACTAGACAACTTGTTAGCATTTCCATGAAATACGGTTATAGTGAATGTACCATAGCTCAGCTAACTAGATGTCAGCATTTCGAGAAATACAGACATATTGAAAGTACCATTGCAGCTAATTGCCTTTGATGTGCATGTCAGATGGATGGACAAATAGAGATGGATTCATACAGCTAATTAGTGGATTATTAAATGCTTCCAATTATATTTTGGAAGGTGAGGTTCACAAATAGAGTGGAGTTACAATTTCTAAACTTAAGGCCTTGCGGTAAGTAGTCCACTTCCTTAGGTTCGTGGAGTGTCATTCCTCATATATTCTAACCACTGTGCTATTGCAAGTTCTCATTTTCTGTCTCAAGGAAACCTTGTTTAGTGGAGTAAATTATCATATTCACTTTTTGTTTTGTTTTGTTTTGTTTGATCATGCGGTACAAGATATTGTTTAAGAGGCAGGCTATGAACACTGAACTCTGAGTTTATAACAAACTGTTTTTAACTCTCAGCCACCAGCTCTCCACATCTCATCCAATGACAATAGAAATGTAAGCCTATGATTATTGCTGCTGGGAGGCATTGTTGGGAAGATGACACATTTGAATAAATATTGAGATAGCTAGATAGATAAAGAGAGTGAGAGAGTGAGAGGGAGAGAAAGACATGCTAGACGTGTTAGATAACAAATAAACACAAAGAAAAGGTCTTCTCTTTTTCTAGAATAATTTTTCACAATTCTTCTGGCTGTCTTATGATACACAGCTCCATTTTCCTGCTGTCAACTTTTGTGTTCTTTCTTCCATTTGTTCTTTAATCTATCTTATCACAGCTTCCTGTTTCCCATTTATGAAATTATCCAATCACATCACCCCTGCCCCATAGAGCCTCCACCACACAATCACTGCTCTCTCTCTCTCCCCCCTCTCTTTCCATCTATCCATCTATCTGTCTCTCTCTCTCTCTCTCTCCCCCTCTCTTTCCATCTATCCATCTATCTGTCTCTCTCTCTCTCCTATCTCTTTTCCATCTTCAGATGCACAAAGGTGTGTGTGTGTGTGTGTGTGTGTGTGTGTGTGTGTGTGTGGTGTGAAGTGTGTTTGAGTCTCTATCTTTCACTATCTCTAAATATGTACATTTTTGTATGTACGTGCTCTCTCGTCTATTTAACTGACAGTATTTCTTTATAACAACAACACTGACAATAAAAGAAACAGCAGCAATTGTATTGAATCCATGGAAACTAAAACCTGCCCAGAAGAAAGACCATGGATACCAGAATTACTGCTCATAGATAAAAAGAAAAAATCAGAAATAATAAGACTATTTAATGAAGTAATTCAACAAATTTTACAAGACATTGACAATGTGGCTTGATATATCTGAGCTAATTTCCTTACCACAGTGTTACATATAGACATCATCATCATTGTTATCATCAACATAGTCAGAGAGAATCTTCTAGACTTGTTCATTGTAGAGGAGTCAGAATAAGAGCTGATCTTCACATGGTAATTCTCTTTAGGGCCTCCCAGTAGTTGCCAAGCTCAAGTGAGACCCAAAATAGAGTATTGCCCTCACATCTGGTATGGTACCACTCTCAGACATCTGAGGTTGCTTTCAGAAAAGAGTCACCCATATGATTGGCACAGAGTCATTCAGAGACAGGCTCCAGTCCTTGGCACTCAGATACACTGTCTCTTTTCACTGCTTTTTACAGTCGTCTCTGCTCTTTGTAGATTTGCTGGCACATGCTACCTCCACTCAAACATCGGCATCATATTCATCTCTCCAAGGCAACAAGCTGGCAGAACCATTAGCAAGCCAGGCAAAATGTTTCCCCCTTTCATCATTTTTGTTTTCTATCCAACCTCCCTGGCGCTGCATTAATCCTTATGCCCAGGCATTCCTTCCCAGCATGCCATCCCTCCGGAATCCACCACCCTCCCACACACACACCTGTTCATGCTTTTCTTGCAGATGCTGACTTACAAAGGTCTAAAGCAGTGATTCTCAAGCAAGACTTTGTTGTTAAAGTTTATCTGCAGTAAATTTTAACAACAAAATAAATTTGTTATACTTCTACAATATCTTTTATCTTTTATCTTTTACTTGTTTCAATCATTAGACTGTGGCCATGCTAGGGCACTTCCTTGAATAATTTGTAGTCATACAAATCACCCCGAGTACTTACTTTTAAGCCTGATACTTATTATATTGGTATTCTATTCTTTTCTCTATTGGTATTCTATTCTCTTTGCCAAACTACTAAGTTACAGGGATGTAAACAAACCATCACTGGTTGCAGACACAAACACACACATATATACATACACACACACATACACACGATGGGCTTCCATCTACCTAATCCACAGACAAGGTTTTCATTGGGCCAAGGCTATAGTAGAAAACACTTGCCCAATGTGGAACAGAGCCCAAAACAATGTGGTTGGGAAGCTAACTCCTTACCACACAGCCATACTTGCACCTAGAATACATTAAATATTTTCAGAATTTTTTTTATCCAGTTTCTAATAATGTTTAATTATAAAAAAAAATTACAATAGGATATTTTTAAACATCAAATGACTCTGGGGATCCATCTGAGTAAAACAGGAATCAAAGGGGTCTATATGCCAAAAAATGGTTGAGAAACACTGGGCTTAAGGGAACAGTAATGACATAAATCTCCCTGTTTTTGGAAGGCCTGTTAAAGCCAAAGGTAATGCTTCCTTCTTCCAGAGACAACAGGTACAAACAAAACAAAGCAAGTGAAAAAGTATGATCACTCTGAAGTGGTTTCCCATTATCTTTTGAAAGTTAGAAAGCAGGATTTGAACTCAGCACTGTTTTAAGGCCTCCATCAGCCAGAGTTAAACATGTATCTGCACCAGTATGTCTTGGTCTGGGGCAAGGTTTATTTTGTGTTATACTAGCAGTGGCTGATGCATGCAAAACTCTCTTCTCCATACCACTAGTGTTGTCCAAAAGAAAGGCTAAACAAAATCTAATAATAGACTTCAATGCCGTCACAGGCATTGCTGTCAGAATTTCAATGAAGGGATAGAGCAAGTACCACAAGATGTACCATCCATTTCTCTAAACTCTGCTGCCAGTCCATCACCTTGGGCTCATAGATTTCCTATAAACTCCAAAAGGATGAATGGCAAAGTTGACCTTGGTTGTATTTGAACATAAAGCACAGAGAGTTGGAACAATTACCATAAGGCATTTTATCCAATGCTGTGGTCACTCATCTAATTCAGCACCTTAACACTACAAGCTAACAAATACAGGAAGTTCAACAATAAGGATGAGGTTGTAAACAGGTACAGGGATATTTTATCTCAAAACCAGTCACATGGTGTAAGCATGGAATTGAGCTTCTGACATAACAATGGCAACAAACAATACAATATGATGGGATATATTCTGATGAATAAATGCTTTTTGCATGTAATTTGTTTGAACTATTAATTAGAGCTTAAAATATGAAACAAAATTTGACTCATCCTGGTATATACATATATATAGACTGATAGATAAATAGATAGACAGACAGATATGATGAGTCCCTTTCAGTTTCTGTATACCAAATCCTCACACAAAGTTTATTATTGAGAACTTTTATATTTGGAGATTGTTATTCATTGTATAAATAGGAATGTAATATCGGTCACTTAATGTGGTAGTCATGGTAAAGAAATTATATGCTACAAATGGTAATGTTGAACTGGAAAATTTGAAAAATGAGAATTATATAGTAGGAAATAAAACCAAAACCATTTTGACATCTAAAGTACATAGTGTGGGTGATGGCTGGTTTTGTGATATTCAACTTAAAATGTTTTTACTCACTGCGTTAAGAATATTGAGAATATTAGCACTGTCTTTAATGTATGTGTGTATATATATATTACAGAGAATCTACAAGATGTATCTTAAACCTGCTTATGCCTGTGTATGTACACACACACACACACACACACACACACACACACAAACACACTCTCGCTCTCACACACACATATACACATCTACAGATATACGAGGTCAGTTTTACCTTTTAGCCATTTGGTATACATAAAAAAAAATAGTATCAGTTAAAGCTAGTGGATAGACAAGATTGTTAGAGTATAAGAGGGGATGCCTTGCATTATCTGTTCTGGTTCTGTGTATCTTGAGTTCAAATCATGCCTCTTTGCTGAAAAACTGACATTTAGTCACAAATTGTAGCAAGCTGATAGTATCTGCAATTTAAGAAATAGCAATGCGTATAAAGTGTCCTTGGTTCGATCAGAAGTTTGACTATCATATATATATACATAAAGGTTAGTAGAGTTAGAGATTGGAATAACCATCTAAGGGATAAAAGTATCCGCTTTACTTCCAGTGTAATTACCTATATTAACCCTGAACATAGACATGCAAGCATATTATGTTGATAGGTTACAGGCAATGACAAAGACACATATGAGTTTATCAGGAATCAAATTTATATATGTGTGTGTGTGTGTGTGTGTGTGCGCGCGCACGTTCATACTTACACATTAGTTGAAATATGTCACAAACATATTTTAACTAACCTAAGGTTCGCATGTGTGTGTATGTATATATAGATATATATGTATATATAATGTGTGTGTGTGTGTGTGTTTATGTATATATACATATATATAATGGGCTTCTTTCAGTTTCCATCTACCAAATCCACTCACAAAGCTTTGGTCAGCCCAAGGTTATTGTAGAAGACATTTGCCCAAGGTGATATATATATGTATATTTGTGTATATATGTATGTTTATAAAATATACGTGGAGTTTTCATCAGGGTGACGCAAACCAATAGGTATACACTCTAAGTGCTCAAATTGCATTTAACCATTGTTTCTGTTTTGATTCTACTAATAGACATTACTGATTTTCTTCATTTGTTCATGGATTTACATAGCGAATACCTATTTTAAATGGATTTTTAATTGGATTTCTCCTCCCTTTCTAGACAAAATGAACCATAATAATATCGTTGATGAGGAATATTCTTCCACTGTTACATATGTTTAATCTGTCTCTCTCTGATGATGATATACTCGGCTTATGGAATGTTCGCTCAATACAATGTTCCAATAGCTGGGATATTCTAGAAACAGTTGTAAGATATATAAACATTTTATTTTAGACCTAAATTAAATGTCCTTGCCAAGGGTTGCCAAACCGTTTGCCTTTTCACTTCTGCTTTAATCTATATATATATATATATATAT
>NC_068981.1:120482560-120483886 GCF_001194135.2 Octopus bimaculoides | reverse complement strand
TAAAATATTAGTTATAGAATAAAAACATTAGGTTAACGACTCAACATATCACACTTTCTCAATGAACATATATAAGAAATACAACATAATTCACCATATAGGAATAAAAAGATATAAAAATAACGTAAGAAAAATAAAATAAATAAAAGAATAAGAAATATATAAGAAGGAAGATGCAAGATATAGAACATATAATATAAAAATTTATACACAAATATATTATTTCAACTGATAACATACAAATAAATTAAGAATAATAAATTTGAGTTAAAGGTATAACACAATATACATATATATCATTTCATAAAAGTTCCAAATCAAGTTAAAGTTAAAATTAATACGATTAAACATTCAAATATATAATATAGATCGATATAAAATAAGATAAAGAAATGAGGTACAATAAAGTAGTCCATCAGTTAAAAATCAATGACAAAACCTTAAATGATTTAACATTGTTTAGAGCTAAAATATAAAGTTCTATACTTCCCTTGGGCATATTATATAATTTAAAACAGCAGACATGAATAGGTAAGTCTGTATCAGTTTAGTATACACAAGAGATCACAAAAAACATGGGTCAAAGGTGAATACAGGCACCCAGTAGGTATCAGCATGTAAAATCCAATTCCGCTCACCTCTTACATTATTTTTATATCATTTTATTCCTATGTTTAGTGGATTATGTTGTATTTCTTATATATGATCATTGAGGGAGTGTGATACGTTGAGTCGTTAACCCAGCGTTTTTATTCTATAACTAATATTTTACTCTTGTCTCAATTATTCTGAGCACTTCTCCTTGCAGCCCTATATAAAATCTATTAGTTTCCTAGGAGAAATAATAGGAAAATAAAAAAAATAATAAGACAGAATGCTAAACTGAAAGCATATTTTAATATAGATGTGTATAAGATGGATTAAAAAGGATTTCTAACCGGCTTTCATTGCATGGTAAATTTTATATAACTTATATAAAGAGTAGCAGTCCATAAAGAACAAACAAATCTCCCACAACACCGCTAAATTCCACTCAGTGGCCACATAGACTCTTGCGCCAGAAATAAAAACCCTAAGTTCCTTATATTCCCTTTCTATCAATGTAAAGACAGAATCTCTACACAAGAAAGAATCAACAAGGGGAATCTTTTTATAGAGAAATTCCAAACGCTTCTTAACATACAAACTCCTCGATGACCATTTTCCCTTCTATCGCCTACCCAATGAAATACATATAAATTTACTTCTTGTTTCTCTAAGAACAGACATAAACTTCCTGTTGACAAAGAGTCCAGAACTCCAACTAAAGAGTATAAAACCCACAGA
>NC_068981.1:120478731-120482545 GCF_001194135.2 Octopus bimaculoides | reverse complement strand
ACATGCATCCTAATCTTTCTAAAAATTATCTACATGGATTACCATTGAACTTTAAAAGCTCAAAGACAATATAATGTATTGGTATATTTATTTTTTTATATATTTTTGTAAAAAACATTATTTTCATTCTCCCTCTTCTTGAAAATTTGCCATGCAATGAAAGCCAGTTAGAAATCCTTTTTAATCCTCCTTATACACATCTATATTAAAATATGCTTTCAGTTTAGCATTCTGCCTTATTATTATTTTTTATTTTCCTGTATATATATATATATATATATATATATATATATACACACACATGATACAAAGCAGAAATCTAACAGAAGCAAATATGGACTTAAATCTTCTAAAAATCCACCACCTATTTCGGAATTGGAAGCCTTTGAAAAAGACCTTTTTGGGCTTATTAGTGAAATTAAATTCCGCAAATTCAACAACCATCTCCAGAGAGATATGAAGGAACAAATTAGAGACATAAAGAACTCTGATAAGACACCCGGTTGACAAAGCATTACAAAGTTGAACAGCATTGCAGACACCTACAAAAAAGGTAACACAAACTTATATAAAGTGGTGAATTTGGAGGCAAGAAGAATTGCTAACAACCTTAAAGTTAGTGATAGGCTAGAATATCTCACCCCACACCAACCCTTTATTACCCTTAAAGATCACAAAGCTAATTTCAATAGAAACCCTAAATGTAGACTAATTAACCCAGGTAAAACTGAAATAGGTATTTTTAGCAAATATATTTTAGATCGTATTTTAAGCAAGTTAAATAGTGAATTAAATTTACAGGTTTGGGAGAATAGCAAGTCAGTGATAAATTGGTTCAAAGGGATTAGCCATAAGCATAGCTGCAAATTTACGCAATTTGATGTTGTTGAATTTTACCTGTTGATATCTAAGCCTGTGCTTCTAAAAGCATTAGACTTTGCCAAACTATGTCACCATCGATAACTCAGAAATAGATATTATCCTGCATGCAAGGAAATCCCTTCTTTTTTTACGGGGATTCCACCTGGGTCAAAAAGAGTGAGGATTCTCTTTTCAATGTACCGATGGGAGCATAATATGGGGCAGAGATATATATATATATGCTCATAGGAGCTTATATTTTGCATCTAGAATTCCCTTTTATAGATGCAGGATTATACAGGGATGACAGTCTTATAGTCACCCATAATTTAAATGGCCATGAGTTAGATAAACTTACGAAGAATCTGATTACTTTCTTCCAACCAATGGGCTTACAGATTACAATAGAAAGTAACCTTAAAAGCATAGATTTTTTTTATATCAACTTAGATTTACAATTAGATAAATTTAGACCCCACTGTAATCCCAATGAAAAGCTATGTTATAATATTAGCAAAGAATCTAATCATCTACCCGTAATTCTTAAGAACTTAGTTAGTAATATAGGAAGGCGAATATCATCAATTCCTTTGGATGAGACAGCATTTCAAAATGCTGTGCCATATTACAACAATGCATTAAGGAAAAGTGGATTTTTGGAGAAGATCCAGTATAATCAAGTAAATTCTAGCAATAATAGGCTACGTAGAACTAGAACTAGGTAAGTTTTGTAGTTTAACCCCGCATATAGGTAGGGAATTCTTAAAATTAGTTTCTAAACATTTTCAATCTAGCCATAAGTTCTATAGAATATTTAAAAGGAGACATGCTATAAAATGGAAAGTAGCAGACCTAGATGGAATCACACCCAAAGCACTTGAAGAAGACTACATCTACTGACTGCCTTTTGTACTGAGAGAGTGGAGTGTGAGCACAAGGCAGAGTGCTCCATTATTGCCCAACTTTTCTTCGACGCCACCATGGAATTTCCACTGCTCCCAGGAGGCACAGTACTGCCCACTTTCGGAACCACTGCTTTAGAGGAACCCCATTTTGGCCACTTGTATTTGCAGTCATACTTTTTCGATTATTACTCAACATTCGTGACCATAGGTGAGGATACGCACAAAACCAAATTGGCTTTTTTATCCTCTCAAATGCTGAAACTGGTGCATTAATCTAGCATCTAGTTCAGCCTCCTACCTCTCATCATACATAAATATGGTCCCAAGATACTTAAACTTATCCACTTGCCTCGTATATGTTTCCACTAACATGCAGACTGCACTGGGAAGACTTTCTTGAGAGGACCAATGTCTCAGTCTTTTCAACTCTTCATTGACTTCAAAAATGTCTTTGATTGTACTGGCAGGAAAGTGAGTTGAGATCTGTTCCAACATTTTCGTTAATGTCATTCAAAAGCTATACAAAGAAACCTATTGTCAAGAAATACATAATAAAAGATTCTCAGAATCTTTTAACCCTATTGTTACTATTTTTCTATTAAAATACATTGTCTGCATTTCAATTAACTTCAAATATAATAAAGAGTTTAGTAAAATAATTTTGTCATAATTAACTAGTACTTGGAACTTAAATTAGCATAAGATTACAATGGAGATTTCAATTTAGATCACATTAAGATGGGAAGTTTTTTCATAGAGCATGAGGAAATTTCAGGTTGGTTGGTATCAAAAGGGTTATATTAAATGTTAGGTTGAACTACTGATGTCTATTATTAATTGTGATTATGTTGATAACATTTGAACAGGTAATGCTTAAATCTATGCAGTTCAAAAGAGTAGGCATGCAATGAGTACAAAGCAGGTGCAAGAGAATCTACCCTTTGTGTCAGACACCCAGAATGTTCTGCTTAGGCAAAAGAAAAAAACAAACAGGCTAAGAGAAGTAATTATGAAAATCAGATAAACTAACAGTGTTATCATTAAAAATCAGTCTGAGGGTTATAGCTGAAGAAGACAGAGATCATGAAAATTCAAAGTAATAACTATGAATCTGTCATAATCATAAATCACATTGGTTAATGTATCTATGAAGAATTGTGTCTGCAAGTGAAGATATAGAGTGAGACTTGGAAAAGCTCATCAAGTCTGTCAGTGAGATAGAAGCTCTGTGTTCATTTTCTGGTGCCCGTTTGTTAGAAAAAAATTGCTTCTCTTGTTTCCCAGTTTGTCAAACAGGAGTAGCTATAACATCCAACACATTTTCTTTTTCAACAAACCATTTCTGTTGACTTTTACCCCAAGGAGCTATGAGAAACTTGACAGCTGTGTTGTTAAGTTCTTGTAATTAAATGTAAGATATACATGCATACATATGTATATTTATGTGCATAAGTATGTATGTTGTTTTCTCTGTGTGTGTGTGTGTGTGTGTGTGTATAAAGTGCTAATCTAGGAACAAAAGAGAAGAGGTTCTCCCAAAGTACCTTATATCTGCCTTTCCAGGTGATTACTTTCAAGGTTTTGTTTTCTTTCTGTCTTATATTGGAGATCATAAATGTTTTTATGTGATATAAAATCTTAACCATTAATGTACAATATAATGTGTAATTATATATATATTTACATGTGCACACACACACACACACACACAGACACATGCACACACACAATCACACACACTATTTATTTACAAGCAAAGTGAAACTCTCAGTCAGAATTGCTACTTGGCATGTAAAGAGTTGTACAAAGTATTGCAAAACTGAGAGAAGCTTGTTGTTGTGTGTGTGCACACATATGTGTACACTCGTGGGTGAGAAAGAGAGAGAGAGAACTGTATGAGTATAAATGTGTCTGTGAAGTAAGAAACGTGTGTGTATATGTACTGCTTGTATATATGTGTGCAGTCACTTTGAATGTGTTTTTTGTATGACTGCACATATAGACTATGTGTGTGTGTGTGATATGTAGGTAGATAGATATGTGTGTAT
>NC_068981.1:120473550-120478721 GCF_001194135.2 Octopus bimaculoides | reverse complement strand
TATATATATATATATATATATATATATATATATATATATATTTAATAGAGGTCACAAAAGTGACAGAGGGTACTGACCAGCACCAGCTATTGCTAGAAACAAGAGTTAAAACAACTCAAAAGCACTGTCTTAATGACTGACAAGTGCTTTTGTGGATTTTGAGTTATTTTGTTCCTAGCAATAGCTGGTGCTGGTCAGTACCCTCTGTCATTTTTGTGACCTCTATTAAATTTGCCTTTAGGTTCAAATTGCTAATAAGCCACCCATTTAATTTGTTATATATATATCTGTGTGTGTGTGTGCATTTATATGTATCGTTGCTATTATGCAAGTGTCATAAGTCCAAAACGTTACTTTGTCAGAAAATGAAAAAATAGTTTCACCATTCCATAGCAGAACTGTATTACACTTGGACAATTTGTGATATCTTGGCATCTGAAGCAGCTGTAGATATAGTTTGAGCAAAAGAACCAGTTATTGCAAGCAAAAATAAATATTGAAAAGTACACATTTGACCAAATTTGGACATTTGACATTTTAGCATAATAGCAACTATATGTGTGTGTGTGTGTGTGTGTGTATACATATATATGTAATACTAACCAGTAGTGAAACTTCGAAGTCACTTTCAATTCATTTATTAATAACATGTGAATACTTTAATGAGTATTTTCTTCAGTTAATAATGTTTGCAATTTTTATACTTGCTAAATCGTCCTTTAATCTTGTGTGTGTGTGTGTGTGTTTTATATAGATGTCTATATGTACACACATATATACATAATATACATAGGGAGTGGGGTGTAATCCAGGTAATTAATTAATAAGCAAGTGGGACATGTAGAGATGAATGGCACCTTTCACTTGAGTAATTTTTTTAAAGAAAGTCGAACATCGAAAACATGCTGTTGTGACCTGATTGAATCCAGTTCAATATAAAATCAAATTGCAAATGAGAATTCACCGCCGTCATAGTAATGAGCAGCATGGCATAAACCGAAGGAAGCAGTATTGGCAAAGCAATGGGGCCAAGGCAGAAAGTGGTGGGGAATGGCTGGTAATAAATTAATTTATTTATTATTTTTTTCTCTCGGAGGTAAAGGGAGCATTGCAGAATCCTTGCTGAATCAAAAGACACACTTTGAACTTAAGATGCAGGGCTGTAAGCAGCTTGGTGGTATCTGTTACGGTCGGCTGATATATCATATAGGTTGTGTTTGATATATCAAGTTGCTAATCAATACTAAAGTGTGTTTGGTGTTTGTAGGTCTGTTGTGCGTGACAGTCAAAAAACAGTTCCGCAATTAGATAAGTACTTCCTTCGTTGCTGCTCCTGCTGACGCTCACTTGCTGAGTTTGTTTATAATTAAGAATTAGGGGAAAGAGTGATAGAAAGAGAGAAAGAGAGAGGGGGGTGGGGGAGAAAACTAATAACTATAACTCCTACTACTATTGATGATGATGCTATAGCAATAATAGCTATTAGTGCAGCTAGCACTACTACTAGTGATTTGGTTTCAAATTTTGGCACAAGGCCAGCAATTTCAGGGAAGTAGTTAAGTTAATTACATTAACTTCTAGTGTTCAACTGGTACTTATTTTATCGACCCTGAAAGGATGAAAGGCAAAGTTAACCTCAGGAAAATTTGAACTCAGAATATAAAGACAGACAGATGAAATGCTGGTTTCCAGTTTTAGCACAAGGCCAGCAATTTCAGGGAAGGAGTAAGTCGATTACATTGACCCCAGTGCTCAACTAATACTCATTTTATTGACCCTGAAAGGATGAAAGGCAAAGTCAACCTCAGCCGAATTTGAACTCAGAATGTAAAGATGTATGAAGTACTGTCAAGCATTTTGCCCGGCATGTTAATGATTCTGCCAACTCACCACTTTATTACTACTACTACTACTAATAATAATAATTTTACTTTGGCTTTTAATCCCTCCTGGATTAATACAATATGTATCAGTCATTTATTTTGGAGTGGAAGGAATGAGTCGACTGACTATACTCATTTCGCCTCTTACCTCCTTGCCTTGCCAATGTAAGAATTTGTTAGTATTGTTGTTCTTGTAATTGTTGCTGATGAGGAGGAGGAGGAGGCAGAGGATGACCATGATATATGATGATAGTGAAGTTTTTGCTGTTGATGATAATGATGATGTTTCTATTATTAGAAGGAGAAAAGGAACTAAAAGCTTACACCAAAGATAGGAAAACTGTAACCTTCTGGAGGGTTACGTGTAGTAACAAGGTTAAAAAGCAAACTTTTTAATCATGCAATCATGCCTGCAACTATGCATATAAAGTATATATATATATATATGTGGTGGGGGTCTATATGTGTATACACACACACATACACATACATACATACATATATTATTGGTAAGTACCTTGCTTGCCAACCAAGTTTCTTCTTCTATAGCCTCGGGCTGACCAAAGTCTTGTGAGTGGATTTGGTAAACGGAAACTAAAGAAGCCTGTCATATATATATATATTTATATATGTTTGTGTGTCTGTGTTTGTCCCCCCACCATCATTTGACACACATGAGATGGGGAGTCACTATAGAGGTCACAAGACGTGCGACAAAAGATTTCCACACAATGAACTTAAAATTAGAACAATAATAATAAAGCTGGAAGTGAAGAATGAATATATAATGCATGTGATTATTTGGCAAAAAAAAAAACATCCCAAAATATAACAATATATATATTGTCCGATGAACGGGAAGTGAAACTCTGAGTAACAGTCTTTTGTTATATTTCTGCTGCTTTTAAATAAAGCATATTACTCTACCTCTGGTATTTGAGTACTCTTTTTTCCACCTTGTTGCACATTTTGTGCTTACTCCGGTATATATATATAGGGGTAAGCATGGATGTGTGCTTAAGAGGTTTGCTTTTCACCAATATGATTTGAGGATCAGTCCCATTTTGCAGCTCCTTGAGCAAGTATTTTCTTCCATAAACCAATGTTTTGTGAATTTGAAAGAGAGAAACTATATAAAAGTGGGGGGGGGGGCAATATTAGAGATAGGAAGCACATTTGGCTGTAAGACAATACCTGAGTAATATGAATGAACAAATACACAACACACACACTTACATGCACACATATATAATGTAATGTCATTTGGATTTTGTAAAACCTCAGAATATTGGTTATGCAACATTTGATACAAATTCTTGATTATCTACATGTTAAGACTGGTATCTAATGTAGTTCTTTGGTGTAGGAGACCTAGATACCTGTCATTGATAGAATAAGTTGTGCTCTGGCAATTTGCTATGCTTGAAAAGACACATCATGCTAAGTGAAGTCATGGTTGTGATCAGTGCCAGTGACACATGAAGGGCACCCATGGTGGTGGCACATAAAAGACACCAAGTACACTCTGTAAAGAGGTTGACAATTAGAAAGGGCATCCAGCTGTAGAAACCAAGCCAAAATAGTACCTGGTGCAGCTCTCTGGCTAATGTCATTGTTGTCGTTGATGAGGATGATGTAGTAGTAGTAGTAGTAGTATAAGACAAGAATGATGATGAAGACACTAGTATGGCTTAAGTTTGATATTGGTTACAATTGTTTCAGTGCCTCTCCACTTCAAACCACATTGCACAATTATGCGTGATTGAAATAATGAGGGATGATACCTCATAGGACACTTACCAAACCAAACCCATCTGTCATATATGATATGTGCAAAGGATATTTACCATTGCTTATATATTCAGAGCCACCAAAACAGTAATAATAAAGGGAATAATGATTCCAATAATATTACAAAGGTTATTAAAGAAAACAATAGTAATGGTGTTCGGAATGACATCCAGCTACAGAAACCTTAGCAAAGCAGACATTAGAGCTCAGCACAGTCCTCTGGCTCATTGACAGTCCTCTGTCAAACCTTTCAACCCATACTAGTATGAAATCCTAATGTTAAATGATGATACTGATTTTATATACGTAAAGGGTAAGGATAAAGACCCCCTTCAGTCATGAATGACCATGGGATTGCACCTAGAAAGTTACCCTCCAAAGCACAAGTCTGGGCAAGGTAGTTTATGGAAGTTCAGCAGTTGCCCATACATACCAGTTTCCTCTCTCCATGCCACCAATGTTGTCCAAGGGAAAGGCAAAGGCTGATATAGTTTGGCACCAGTGACGTTGCTACTCATTCCTACAGCTGAGTAAACAGGAGCAACGTGAAATAAAGTGTCTTGCTCAAGAACACAACACACGGCCCAATCTGGGCATTGAACGAATTATTTCATGACTGTGAACTCGATGCTAATATCACTGAACCATGCACCTTCATACATAAATACATACTTCATTTTTGTATCAGGTCTGCAAGATTCTTTATGTAGATTTGTGTGTTGAAACAAACTTTGTTGTGTCTAGGGAGAGTCATTATGCCAATATAATTAACACACACACTGGTTCAATTCCACTCATTAGATATCTGATTGTTTTGTATTTGTTTATCAAAGCCTTTTCATTATTATTTGCAACCTTTTCAATGACTCATTAAAAAGGTTGAAAGTAGCAATGAAAGAACTTTGACAAACAAAAACTAAACAACTGGATATTTAACTAATTGACTAATAATAAATAAGTAGAATTGAACCAGAATGTGTGTTAATTATATTGGCATAATGACTCTCCCTAGACACAACATAAATACATACCAACTCATGCCAGTATGGAACACAGATGTTAAACGATGATGATGATGATGATATATATATATATTTTATTTTGTTTGACTATTCACATTTGTATCGTATTTCTTTTTGTCACTATCCCCAGCATTTGTTTACTATTTCCAGCAGCTGATGCCACCAAAAATGAACAATATTATTGTTACAGGTGTGAAATTGTAAAGATATTTTGGTCAATAACTGATGAGGAATTAGCAACATCCTGTCTTATGTGTGAATTTTTCATTTATTCATTTATGTTACTGTTTAAATTTTGGGACTTGTGTGGTAAGTAGCTTGCTTACGAACCACATGGTTCCGGGTTCAGTCCCACTGCGTGGCACCTTGGTCAAGTGTCTTCTACTATAGCCTCAGGCTAACCAAAGCCTTGTACATGGATTTGGTAGACGGAAACTGAAAGAAGCCCGTCGTATGTATATATATATATATATAT
>NC_068981.1:120471176-120472491 GCF_001194135.2 Octopus bimaculoides | reverse complement strand
ATAAATAGAATAATACAATGAAGCACTGAACTACTAAGTTCAAAACTATAGGGAACAATAATAATTAGAACAAGATAAACATATCCAGTTAAAATAAGATATAAATTAATGTGGGGTGGTATTATTTATGGGTAAAACTATAATATTAATGGCCAAAATCCAAACAGAAAGAAAGGGGGGAAGAGGGAAGAGGAAAAAAAAGGGGGGGGAATAGAGTTAGAAAAACAGGATTAAATTAAGAGATCAAAGTTAGTTGTGCGTGTATATTTAGATGCATTCTGTATTTTTGGATGAAAAAAGTTTATTTAGACATTCTTGTTGAGAAATTGTATGTTTGCATGTGAAATTTGGTTTGATGGACCGGCACATTTCTTTATGTGTTCACTTAGAGGAATTTGTCTGTATTGTGGGAACCAGATCTGCTCTTTATGTAGAGTGGTTCTCTGTCTCAAAGTCATACTCCTCTGTCCAATATAGTGTTGTTCACAATCCAAGCAGGTTATTACATAAATTAGGTTCTCAGGGGCACAATTGAAACTGGTTTTAATTGTGAACCTCTCTCCTTGTTTGAAAAGGAAATCCAAGCCTTCAAGTAGGTTGGGGCATGTTCCACAGTTTGGGCGTCCGCATTTTTAACCATTAGTTTTGTGGTTGTTTTGTAAAGCTTCACATTTGTTAGAAGTCTCTTTAGCGATTTGTGTTGCTTTTTACATTTGATGAGTTTATGTGTTTTCAGGATGTTGTTCATTTTTGGATTACCAGTTAGTAAAGGAAGATTTTGCATGATAGTGTTGTATGCCTCACTGCTTCTAGGGTTGTGGGTTGATATAAACACTAGTGTTTTGAGATGAGGTGTGGTGTTATGCTTTGTTGACCTTAGTGTTTTTATGTTTAATTTTTTGGCACGTTTAATTCCCTCGTCTATAACTGAGGGTGGATATTGTCTTTCAGTTAGTGTTGTTTTGAGGTCTTGAAGTCGAAGGTCCTGAGTAGTTCTATCAGACACTATTGTGCAAATCCTTTTTGCCAAATTAAAGGGGATATTTATTTTGATGTGTTTTGAGTGGCATGAACTAAAGAGGAGATATTGTTTTGAGTCCATTGGTTTATGATAGATGTCAGTAATAATTTGATTGTTGACTTTTTTTATCATGATGTCCAAAAATGGGAGCTGTTCTTTGTTATATTCCATTGTGAACTGAATGTTACTATTTATATCATTTAGTGTTAATTTGATGTCCAAGAGTTTATCAATGATCTCCTTCCAAATGATAAAACAGTCATTCAGGTATCTTTTCCAGTTTTCTCTTTTGTC
>NC_068981.1:120437618-120470779 GCF_001194135.2 Octopus bimaculoides | reverse complement strand
ATATATATATATATATATATATATATATATATATATAGGTGCAGGCATGGCTGTGTGGTTAGAAGCTTGCTTCCCAACCACATGGTTCCAGGTTCAGTCCCACTGCATGGTACTTTGGGCAAGTGTCTTGTACTATAGCCTTGGGCCAGACAAAGCCTTGTCAGTAGAGTTTGTAGATGAAAACTGAAAGAAGCCTATTGTGTATTTATGTGTGTGTGTGTGTGTGTGTGTGTTACTGTTTCTTGACCTTGACAACATGTGATAGTTGCAAAGAATGTCATAACCAATTCTCTTTGCATCTATGTGATCATTAAAACAATGATCTTGATGCCTTAGTCAGATAAAAAAGGACAACAGCTACAACCTTTTACAGGGGTCACCAAGACTACTTGTTGGATGCAGAGTCATTTTCATTAGAATAAAAGCCTGGCCCAAATGCTTGCAGCAGTGTGGACCCAGTAGATTCAACTCAAAGGTTTGGTTACACTACTTACCTTGTAACATAGATCTAGAAATAAAACAATGGAATAAAGTATTGGCTTTTACAGTGTATGTTGCTACAGGAGTTTCATTCCAAATAAATAAGACATGTTTAGCACAAAAGTAAAATCCTCAGTTAGTTAGTTGGCTGTGCATTAGATAAAATCAGTTTTCCTCTCTATTCTGAATACAATGAGCTTTGTCTTTTCATTTGCTTGGAGTCAATAAAATAAGTATCTTTAATATACTTGAGCTGATTCAATTGACTCTATCCTTCCCTTTACAAAAGTTGCTCTTGTGCCAAATCCAAAGAAATCAATATTTTGTTTGGAAAAAGCAACGGTTGGCTTTATTAGGAAATCTTTAAAATGTGTCGAAGGTCTGGCTGTGTTGTTTTTCATGTCTTTCTTTTTGTTTTATTCAATTCAGTTTTGTATTTCGTTTGTATTTTGTTTGATGTAGGTTTACAAATTTTATTGTTGTTTATTTTTTTATTTGATTTTCATTATTTATTTGTTTAAATTATCAAAATTTTTCATTTCAATTTCATTTATTGTTTTTCTTTTTGCTTTTTGTGGAGTTTATTTTTATAGTTTAGTCTGGAGAGAACCAGTGGCCCATCCTTTCTCAGACTAGGCTGAGGATATGGATGCTGCTGATGTTCAGCCTGCATTTCTGCTAGGCAGGAATATCATAGAGGATTGCAGTTGTAGGATAAACAGTAGATAAATTGTTCATAAGATAACAATTAGAAAGACATATGTAAGAGTGAGGGCACCTAGATTTTTAATTTCAGTAACAGAAACTAAGAGAATGTGTGCAAATGGTTATTGTTGTCATCATTGTTGTAGATAACATTGTTACCATCACTGTCATCATTATTGTTGTTATTTAACCCTAGGTTACTCCTCACTGAGCAAACATATGATCAAATATACAACAGCCATGACTATCTCATTTGGTTCAAGGCATTGTATAATCTGGACTATATTATGCTATATATCTTCCACTGACCTGAAATTGGAGAGGTGGTACTTTTCACATGAAAAATTTGATTTATAGAGAGGTGTTTAAGAAAGATAATGTGAAAGGCACAGATGTGGCTGTGTGGTAAGAAGCTTGCTCCACAACCACATGGTTCCGGGTTCAGTCTCACTCCATGGTACCTTAAGTGAGTTTCATCTACTATAGCCTTAGGTTGAGCAAAGCCTCGTGAGTGGATTTGGTTGACAGAAACTGAAAGAAGCCTATTGTGTGTGTGTGTGTGTTTATACCCACCACCACTTGGCTAGTGTTGGTGTGTTTACATCCCATAACTTAGCAGTTCAGCAAAAGAGACTGATAGAATAAGTACCAGGATTAACAAAAAAAATGGGTCAATTCATTCAACTAAAAAAATCTTCCAGGCAGTGCCCCAGCATGGCCACAGTCTAATGAATGAAACATGTAAAAGATAAAAGATAATGAGATGGATAAAATGGATGAGGTAAAGTTTGATGTGGAAAGAACTAATGTTTGATAAGATGGAGACATCAGCTTGTGGGTTTTAGTTGTAGACAAGGATTTCTTTCCTGCCTTATTTGATAATTCTGTTTGGTGATGATGATGATGATAGTGATGATGGCAGCATAGTAGTAGTAGTAGTAGTAGTAGTAGTAGTAGTAGTAGTAGCAGTAGTAGTAATAGTAGTAGTTGTAGTGGTGGTGAGTAGTAGTAGAAGAAGAAGACAGGAATGAAGATACCAATATGGCATAAGTTTGATATTGGTTACAGTTGTTTCAGTGCCTCACCACTTGAAACCACAAGTATTTTTGTGTGGATTTGCCCTCCCCCCACCACCACCACCATTTTGAGAACTGGTGTTGGTGTGTTTATGTCCCACATCAACTTATGGGTTTTAGTTGTAATCATAAGGATTTTTTTGTACTGCCTTACTTGATAGTTTTGTTTTGCTCTTTGACTTCTAGGAAATAAAAGCAGGGCTGTCTTAACAGCATTATAGGCCGCCACCTCCTATGGTAATTCAGTGCATGGTGGTGGGGGTGCCTCTAGTATTTATTTATTGATAGCAAGCCACAGCTTACGTACATCAGTTGCACCCTCAGACCTGTCAGTCTCACAGGTAACTGCTCAGTTTGCTCGTGCCTTAAGACAGTACTGAAAAAAATGAATTTTAAAACAATGCTCAAATGCTGTTGCAGATTTTGTTTTTTGGACAGCTGCATAAAGAAGTGCTGATCCCTAACTGTGGTGGGAACCTGTGGAAGAAGTAGACCCAGGAAGAAATGGGATGAGGTGCTGAAATATGATCTTCGGATGTTGAGTCTCATGGAGGCAATGACAAGTAACTGAGACTGTTGACAATTTGCTGTACCTGAGAAGACACATTAAGCCTAGTGAAATCATAGTTGTGGCCAGTGCTGGTGAAATGTAAAAAGCACCCATGCCAGTGACACGTTAAAAGCACCCACTACACTGTGGAGTGATTGGCATTAGGAAGGGCATCCATTCATAGAAACCAAGCCAAAAAAGACTGGAGCCTGGTGCAGCTCTCTGGCTTACCAGTTCCAATAAAACTATCTGACCTATTCCAGCAGCATGGAAAATGGGTGCTAAATGATGATGGTGGTGGTGGTGGTGGTGGTGATGGTGATGGTGATGGTGATGATGATGATGATGATGAAAGTTTTAACTTGGGAGTCAGAATGATTAAAGAGACCTTTCCCAGACATCTAATGACTGGTGCAAGAAGACAGATATAAAGTAAAAGACAAAATTTTATAGGATTATTCACCAGCTAACATGTCCACCAAATACAGTGTTTTCTATGAGGAGAAGCGAGGGGGTCTGTGAGTATTGAGAAACAAAAGACCAACAAAATGCTGTTTTTAATAGAAATTACGTGGTTTTAAACATTTTCAGCTTGTCCAATATCATGGCAAAAAAAAAAAAAGAATTATATGAATGCAAACTTTGTTTTATTTTCATAATAATAACAAACGGAGGTGGAATTTCACTTGTTGTGTGTGTGTATGTATCTGTGTCTGTGTAGAGGCTGGTTTTTTGTCAGTTTAAGAACCATGTCATTACAGTCAGATTCTGCTTTGTAACTACTCATCTGACAGTTCCTTTTTCTCCCCAGAATTTCATCATTTCAAATTCCACCTAATCCTAATATCCTTTTTTTATATATATATATAACTTTTTTTTTCTATGTTTTATATTTAATCTTGAGTGATTTATAAAGATAAACCATATCAAACCATTATCTCACAATAAATCTCACTGCATGAAATTCAGGCGGGGCATTGTCAGACCATTGATTGGTCAATACCTCTCACTTGCAATGCCTTCTTAGTATTCTGTCATAAAAATTAAATCCGTTTTTATCCAATAAAAGCCTAACTACATTTCAATGAATGTCAGGAAGAGAATTAATTGATGTTATATTGCCAGCAGAGTGACATAGCTAAATGTAAACAAAAACCATAAACAACACTGAAACTATTTGGTGATGTGATAATGTTAATAATAATAAATCCTTGACATCAGGCCATGGTCTACCACTTTTCTTCTTGATGATGAGGCAACAAAAATAACCCCTAATGAGCATTTCTAATTACTAGTCTTTTGTCATCTTTTATTTTTTATTTGTTTCAGTCATGGGACTGCAGTCATGCTGGGGTACCACCTAGAAAGCTTTTTGTCAAACAAATCAATATCAGTTCTCATTTATCTTTATGAGTCTGGTACTTAGTCTATCACTCTCTTTTGCT
Organism: Octopus bimaculoides; assembly: GCF_001194135.2. NCBI lineage: Eukaryota > Metazoa > Mollusca > Cephalopoda > Octopoda > Octopodidae > Octopus > Octopus bimaculoides. Next base: position 120,466,523 of record NC_068981.1, on the reverse strand, counting down.
GACCTAGTAAGTTATGTGAACATAAACCAACCAACAAGGGTTGTCAAGTGGTTGACATACACACACACACACACACACATAAGTACATAAATTTATATATTTATACAATGGACTTCCATGAAGTTTCTGTCTACAAAATTCACTCACAGGGTATTGATTGGCCCATGACTACAGTAGAAGACACTTGCCCAAGATGTTGCACAGTGTCACTGAATCTAAAACCTTGTGGTTGCAAAGGAAGCTTCTTAATCACATGACCATGACTAAGCAAAAATTGTATTTATTATATTTTTACTCTTTACTATCTTCCATTCACAATTGGAAAGTGTCAATGGTCGAAAGGATTGAACACATAAGTAGTGGCTTCCAAACTTATTTTGTCACAGAACCTTTTTACAATTTTGAAGACATTGTGGAAATTATACCTATGTATTCAACCCCCTTTACAGGTTTCACTTGCAATAATATGGGTTTCACTTACTTGATGCACACAGCACTTCTTTATGAAGCACTCATTCTCCATATGCATCACATGTCTATACCAATATAGCCTTCTCTCCTGCACTCTACAGCTAACCTAGTTTTTTTTTTTCTCAGATCATTTGTACTCTAACATTCATGCACTCTGACATTTCACATTCAGAATGTGTTAGCTTTGTTCCTTTACAAGTCTTCAGCATTCAAAGCTATCTGACAGCAATTAGAACATGTTTCATATCATCTGCACTTCACCCTCAGACAAGAAGCCCTTTATTTCCAACAGAGGTAATAGCTCCCTGAATAATTTCTTGTCTTTTGTTATCCTAGCTACTACTCTTTTGAACAACCACCACCACTGCTAATTATGCATCTTAGGTTACAGAAGCTATCAACTACTTCTAGTGACCCAGCCAGATATTTGTAGAGAATCTGTTTCTGGTGTGCTCTTAGTACTTGTTGCTCCAGTGCATCAGCATCATAGAAAGCCTGTTTTCTCTGTGAGTCTACCTGTGACTCTACTATATCTCTTGTATCTCTACAGCTAACAATTGGTACAGCACATAAAATCTCTACCTGCTCCTATTTTGCATATCAAACAAAGCCATTTCCTTATGATATCAAGATCCTATATTTTTTCTACTTGCTAACATCTTAGTCTTTGCTAAGTTTACTATGAAGCCTCTCAATTCTAGTTTTAATTCTATGTTTGGAATTTCTTCTCTAATTCTATTATAGATTCAACTATGAGAGCTAGATCATCTGCTTATCGGAGTTCTTGAGAGACTATTTTCAACTCTGTTGTGATGGCCTGCAGGACTATGATGAATATATCAGATTGAGCACCAAACTTTGTTGAACGCCTACCTCCACATTAAATTCATTGCTGAACACATCATTGACTCTTGCTTTATTAACTGCACTTTTGTGCATAGCTTGTACAGCCCTCACAAGCCATTCATCTACACCTACTTTCTTTAGTAACCACAAAATTATCAAGTGTGACATTCAGTCAAAAGTTTTCTCCAAGTCTATGAATGTTAGAAGTTTACTCTTTGCAAGCTACCTTTCTTGCAGCTGCTTCACTCAGAAGATTGCATCTTTGATGCCTCTTCCATACATAAATCTAAACAGCATCACATCCAAGCTAAATCTGTTTTTGATATCACTTATATTATCACTCTATCTGTGACATTCATAGTTTGGTTCACCAGTTTGATGCCTCTCTAATTTTCTTTCTGTAACACTAACCCTAACCCTAACCTGTAACCCTAACCCTTGCCCTTGTAGCAGTTTACAATGATACTGCTATATCAGTCACTGGTTATGATATCTTCCTGTATTACCTGGTTAACTATTTAGGTGACTAGCATGTATCCTACCTCTCCAGAAATTTTGAGCATCTCAGCAACTATCTCTGAGTTTTCCCTACTTTCATTTTTGTAATCACTCTATCATACTGCTGTCAATTTGAATTGCTGTACCCTCTTTATCCCATGCATTCTTTTCATTCAACAAAGTCTCATAATAGCACTTCCATGCTTCTTTATTGTCATCAGCATTAAGGGTAAGCATGTCTCTATCATCTTGGATATACTTCTCTCCAATCTTGTTTTGTTTTTTTGACATAACACCTTATGCCCCTGATCCTCACATTACAGAAAGATACAGATCTCTTCCTTTCTGCTTCTAGTTTAGCTAAGTACACCTGATGCCTAGCTTCTCTCCTTGTTAATGAGCTTCCTATGGTTTCTGTCTTCATTTCCACTTACAAGGATTTGGTCAGCCTAAGGCTATATAAAAGGAGACACCTACCCACATTGCCATGCAGCAGGAATGAACCTGAAAGTACATGGTTGTAAAGCAAACTTAACTACGTGATCATGCATCTCATCATATAAAAACATATAACTTATTTTGAAAATGGGGAATACCTTTTTGTGTATAAAATAAATTTTTGTTAAATTTACTTAACATTTTTTTCTGTGGAATTCTTCTGTTCCTCAGAACACTCTCTGAGAAACACAGTACTAGATTACCAGATAACTAGCTGGAGGTGGGGGGGGGGCCATTCATATCATGTCGTTGAGATTACATTAGGTCAGTGACCAACACACTTAACTCTTAATGACCCTGTCTACCTTGCAGAATAGAAATAAATGGTAGGAATATCTGATTTTACTACAGTCAGTAGGGGGTCACACTGCAAAGTCAACTAGTAGTTTAATGCTGTTATTGTGGTTTAGTCTTGAGGTCAGCACCAATGGAGCAGTTCTTTTCATACACCAATAAGTTTGTGGACATGCCTTAGTTTGACATCACCTGAAATATAACTGAAATGGTGATGTAAACTAAGTCATGCGTGTTCATAACTACAAAGTACTTAGCAAGGAAGATTTTTACTCATTTTGCATCTGACAGTTGTTGAGGAAAGATATAACTGAGACAACAGAAAAATTCACATCACCTGATGTTACAGACATTACTATTGACATACATTATGAGAAGAGCATTCTCATTCAGTTATATTCATATTGACAGACATACATTTCGAGAACAACATTCAGAGAGAGAGAGAGAGACATATTCATATCGACATACATGCTTGTTTTCTATACAAATAAAACCTAAATGATTTTGCTTTATATAACGTTATTAAATGTTGTCCATTTATCTTAAATGTACTATGTTCTCATTTGTTGTGATTCATTGAATATTTACCTTTGGGCTGTTGTACTCCAGTTGAAATATTAACGGAAATAAAATGTTATTTAAAACTACATCTCTGATATCTTATGTATATCTTCCATTAAATCTCTTTTAAGATGGAATTTACAAAATGATTATGGGGATGAAACAAAGTTTAAGATTTAGTTAAGATAGTAAAGTGTGGTTTAAGATATTAAACATAAATTCGTTGACTGAACATCTGCTTAGAATATCTAGCAATTTAGCTACTGTGAGCTTTGTTCCCCAGTCATTTTTTTTTTTTTCATAACTTGAATACATCCTGTCAACATAGGATATGATAGAAACTGCTGATGAGATTTAATCATCTATGATAAATTGCTTATTTTCACATTGTGTTTGCTTGTAAAATGTTCACTTCTTCATATTAATTTCTGCTGTGTTGCCAACATTACTGCCCACCTATAGTCAGTTTGTATCAGCTGCTGAGAACTTGAAATCAAAATGTCTCTAGTATTTACAATAAATAAAGGTAACTGGTGACAGAAGTAGCAGAGCATCAGATAAAATGCTTTGCACTATTTTGCTGTCTTTTTTATATCCCAGTTTCAAATTGCAGCAAGGTGTTAACTCTGCATTTCATTGATCAAGACAAAATATATACCAGTTGTGTACAGTGGTCAGTACAATTGGCTATGAATTTGTGGCCTTGTGCAAATGTTAGAAATCAATATGTTTGATTATTCAGTAACAAAACACTTACTTCTAAGGTTTTCTTTAGATATTTTAACAAATTAATATCTGTATCTAATCAACCAATTTAATACCCCCACCTGTCCCCCATTGTGTCTTTAGCCAAATCCACTCTGTTGCAAGCCTTCAGGCTAGGTTTCTGCTTTGAGAAAAACTTCCTCTTTCACTTTCTCTTTAGTTATGGAAACTCTGAAAAAGGTTTGGACAATGCTCTTCCTCCTTTGATTAAACCATTAAATACATGTTTGCTTGTGTGTGTGTGTGTGTGTGTGTGTGTGTGTGTGTGTGTGCGTGCGCGCGCGCATGTGCGTGTGTGTGATATGAGAAATAGATATTTATACAAAATTCAAACAATTGCCTGTCAATGGATTTTGCAACCAGTGACAATAATTCTTGTGGCTACATGTATGTAGCATGAACTGCCTTCCAAACTGCATTTCTTGAATTGTAATATATCATGTTGAGTTTTAGATACCTTTATAATAAACTACATATACATGTGCAAACTCACACGCATGCACACATTTTTAACCCCTTTCTATAGCAAGTTGCTACATTAAAATACTCAAGCCAACAAGTAACCCTTTACACTGTCACTTGGAACTACAAGCAACAGCAACCAAAAATTTCTTATATCACACTCTACCATCTTAAACAAATAAAGCAAAGACACATTTAATAAAGTAGTTGTAGATGCACTGTGCCTAAAAAAAATAAGTTTCAAATCCTGTGATAAAATCCAAGACCCAAAGAAATGGGTGAAGGTGTGTTGGCAGTATAAATGAAAGTTCTGGAAGTTTAAGTTCCATTGCCACAAGGAGTAAGGAATTTAATAGTTTGTGGAGGGGACTTCTTTTCTCAGAATAAGAAAATGATGAGCCAAAGCATTTCTCTCTCTCTCTCTCTCTCATAATATAATAGGAGGTGGGGAAGAAAAAGTCTTCTGGTTTTGTCTTGCTTATAAGTTTACAATGTAAAAAATATTGTCATGGTTGTAACTGCAATCCCTGTTATGTCTATCATCATCATCATCATCATCATCTAACGTTTAACGCCAGTTTTTTATGCTGGCATGGGTTGGACGGTTTGACTGGGGACTGGCAAGACAGGTGGTTTCACCAGGCTCCAATCTGATCTGGTAATGTTTCTACAGCTGGATGCCCTTCCTAATGCCAACCACTCCGAGAGTGTAGTAGGTGCTTTTTACGTGCCACCGGCATGGGAGCCAGTCAGGGCAGGTGGGGTGGACTGGCATCGGCTACATTCGGATGGTGCTTTTTACATACTACAGAAACCAGTCAGGGTGGGGTAGGGGGACTGGCATTGACCACGTTCAGATGGTGCTTTTTACATGTCACTGGCACAGGGTGCCAATTAGGTGGCGCTGGTAATGACCCACGCATGAATGGTGCTTATTGCGTGCCACCAGCATGAGAGCCAGTTAGGTGGCACTGGCATTGGCCACAACTACAAGTTCCAATTGATTGTGATTTGATTTTTGGTTTTGATTTTGATTTCATTTGACGCAATAGGTATCCTCAAGCACGGCATGTCACCCGATGATTCAAAGGTACTTTCTTCTCAAGTTCTGGTAGTGATTCTGCTATGAGAGCAAGGTCATCAGCATAGGGGAGCTCCCAGAGGCAACCTGTCTTGAATTCCTCTGTTATTGCCTGGAGGACTATGATGAATAAGAGAGGGATGAGGGTTGATCCTTGGTGAATCCCTACTTTTACCTGGAATTCTTCACTATACTCATTACCAACCCTTACCTTACTAACAGCATCCCTGTACAGCTCTTATTAACTACTCGTCAATCCCCAGTTTCTGCATCGCCCACTAGATAAGGGATCGGGGAACCCTGTCAAAGGCTTTCTCCAAGTCAACAAAAACTAAGTATAGGGGTTTATCTTTGGCTAGGTATTTCTCCTGCAGTTGCCATACCAGGAATATAGCAGCAGTGGTGCTACATTGACAGTGCCAACTCTAAAAACTGGGAAAGGAATGTGGGAGGAGGCATGGAGAGATGAGATGTTATTTAGTGCCTGAAAAGAAGGTTTCGTGTTCATTTGATAGACATGCTACATCTGTTTTCACTTTTGACCTGTCATCATTCAAACATTCAAGCGTGTTAAGATTGTTCCCCCTACTGGGGGTAGGAGTAGGTGTTAGCAGTGTTATGAGTATAAGCATTATGGACATTGTAAAATTGTAAATTTAAGCATTACTAGAGTTGCAGTTATAAGTAAATAGATAAATAGAAAGTAGAATATCAATATCAATATGCCAATGTTAGATTAAGTAGGTAGGCAGATAAACTAGTTGCATTTGTCTCAGGAGAGATGGAGAGGAAGTTGCAGGTATGATAGAGGATACCACCAGTGAGGGAGGGAGGGAGTCTCTGATGAGAGAAAAGAGGAACAAGCATGCCCACACACACAAGAACAAGCACATTTATTTCCAGATTATTTGAACAAAAAGAGGAAGAGGCAATGTTTCTTTTGTTTACACTTGTCGACTCTCTTCACAAGTATTTCTTCCTCTGTTTTTTTCTTCTCCTAATTCTCCTCTCCTCCTTTTTCTTCTTCCCCTCTTCCTCCTCCTTCTCTTCTTCCTTCCCCTCTTCCATCTCTTCTAATAATAATAATCCTTTCTACTGTAGACACAAGGCCTACAGTATTTTGGAGGAGGGATTAAGTCAATTACATCAACCCTAGTGCTCCACTGGTACTTAATTTATTAACCCCCAAAGGATGAAAAGCAAAGTCAACCTCAGCAAAATTTGAACTCAGAGCATAAAGACAGATGAAATACCGCTAAGCATTTCACCGGGCGTGCTAACAATTGTGCCTGCTCACTGCATTTAATAATAATAATAATAATCCTTTCTACTAAAGGCACAAGGCCTGAAATCAGGAGAAGGGGGCTAGTTGATCACATCAACCCCAGTGTTTCACTGGTACTTATTTCATCGACCCCCAAAAGGGTGAAAGGCAAAGTCAACCTCAGTGGAATTTGAACTCAGAATGTAGCAACGGGCGAAATACCATTAAGCATTTTATCCAGTGTGCTAATGATTCTGCCAGTTTGCTGCCTTAGTAATAGTAGTAGTAATAATAATAAAAATGATAATGGTAACAGAGAAAGAAATTTATGTGGAAGAGAGAGAGAGATATAAAGAGTGTACAGAAGAACATGAAATAGTGAATGAGGTCTATGGAAAGGTGAAGAAAACAGAAACAAAATAACTGTAAATTAAACATTGAGAAACAGATATTCCCATCAGATATTTGTGTATAGTCATGTTTATCATATTTGAGTTTAATTGGATGTTATAAGGGCTTTTACTGCAGGAATAACTCTTGGAGAAAATTCTCCACCGGGACATGGGTAAGTGCATATTTTATTTTGGGCTATCATTGGATTGTGTTGGGTTTACCTCCAACTTACATTACATTGAATACCAGGCATGAGCCAATATGGGAGAGCCTTTAACTCTTTTGCATTCATATTAATTTATCAAATGTGATTCTTATTTATTCGTCATGCATTACCTTGTAGCTTTGAGATGTTGATGATGTGATTGTTTAGTTTTCAGAATGACATTGTAATGTAGGTATGAGAGACCAGATCTTTCATATGGCCAGTTTAAAAGCTAAAGGGTTAAGGGGTTGTTTGACTGGCAAAAAAAATTACAAACTCTCCCACAAATTCTTAAGATGATAATCTTAAAAAAAACAATAATCCAACAAGGAAATCTCTTTATTGGTTCTTGAGGTCTCAAATTAGGTCAACCCTACTACTTAAAAAGGCAAGTTTTTTTTTTGAGCCATGTTGTTATGAATATACAACTATGTGTGTATGTATGTGTATACCAATCATAGTCACTACCTTCAATATTAAGTTATGGTGTAACCTGTGTGAAGGAAAAGTACCTATATAGGTTGACATCAATATTGCCTCCAAAGCTATCAGAAACTTAATGACAATAATACTGGACTGTCTTAGAGCTCCTGTCTCTTGATAAGAAATTGTGACTCATTACTTCTATTTTCTCTTCCAGTATTGATGCCAAGTCTACTAGTATTCAAGTAACAGTTAAACAAGGGGGCCTGAAGTTATTACAGATTCAAGATAATGGCACCGGTATACGTGTAAGTAATCCTTTAGAATGGTACCTCTAACACTTCAGCAAATCAATGCTGCCTTTCCTGTGTCCTTTAACATTTTAACCCTTTATTTCAGGTTTATATGATTGTTGATGTTTAACCCAATTTGGCCCTGATTGAGCTCTATGATAAAAAAAAAAAACATTCCAGTCTTGATTGACCTATCTTCTTTTCTACTCTAGGCACAAGGTGCGAAATTTTGGGAGAGGGTGGGGGCAGTCAATTAGATCAACCCCAGTACGCAACTGGTACTTAATTTATCGACCCTGAAAGGATGAAAAGCAAAGTCGACCTCGGCAGAATTTGAACTCAGAATGTAAAGACAGACGAAATACCGCTAAGCATTTCACCTGGCATGCTAACGTTTCTGCCAGCTCGCCACCTCTTGATTTACCTTTCTTATTTTCAGACATAGCATATCAAGAGTTACTATATTATGCAGTAGACATGATTAATCAATATACTGTGAAACTGGAAGATGCAGCATCAGCCAACTATACATATCAGTAATCCCTACACATTTTTTCTCTCTCTGTTTTTTTTCCTCTCAATCCTTTGTTGAAGAGAGTAGGCTCAAAACATCAAGACTTTTCCATTCTTCCCGAGCATTACACTAATACACCTGCTTGTTGTTCCTTCACCTGTCTTAATCTTTTGTTTTCTGCAAATTTAAACTATAATTATATATGTGTGTGTGTGTGTGTGTGTGTGTGTCATTTTTAGAAAACATATATCTGGAGAAGAAGCACACTTTAAGAAGTAGAGTAGTCAATGTTTTTTTACTGGGGAAGGCCAATTTATGGGGTTACTCTGGGTTTCCCATCCATAAAGGGTTTAACTTTATGATGTATCATCAGACCCCAAGACCTGTTGGCCTAAGACCTCTTTAAAATGTAATAAGGTTTTCCCCTCTATATTTTTAAGAGGTCTTAAGCCAACAGGTTTTGGGGTCTGACGATACACCATAAAGTTAAACCCTTTATGGATTGGAAATCCGGATAATCCCATAAACCAACCTTCCCCAGTAATATATATATATATATATATATATATATATATATATATACAGGGGTTGTACAAAGTAATGGAAACACCTAGTATGATAGCATCATAATTTTGAAATATCTATAAAACCGTCAAAAGCTTGTTTATTTTTGTTTTTTAATTTATAATTAGTGTTGCTTAATATGTTTTGCTAGAATTGCTGTTTCTTTGCAGATATCATCGGAAAAAGGTAATTAAAATTCATTAAAATGACAGATCTATCGGACTTTCAAAGAGGTCAATTGTTAGTGCTCATATGACAGGTGCTGGCATAACGAAAACAGCTGAAATGTTTGGTGTATCAAGAAGTACTGTTTCAAAATTAATGACAGCCTTTGAGAAAGAGGGAAAAACCTCCTTATCAATACAAAACTCTGGAAGGCAACCAAAACTTTCAGATAGGGGCCATCGGACTCTTTTGCAAATTGTTAGAAAGGATCACAAAAGTACAGCTCCCAGAATTACTGCAGAGCTTAATGACCACCTCAAGAACCCAGTTTCCACAAAAATTGTTCGCCGGGAGCTGCACAAAGCCAGATTTCACAAGAGGGCTGCAATCAGAAAACCATTACTTTCAAAAACTAACGTTGCAAAGCACTTAGAGTGGAGTAAAGACCAACAGAATTGGTCCCTAGAGCAGTGGAAGAATGTTATTTTCTCGGATGAGTCATCCTTTACCTTATTTCCAACCACCAACTGAGTATACGTGTGGAGACAGCCAAAAGAAGCATTTGACCCAGACTGTCTTCTTCTAACTGTTAAACATGAAGGAGGATCTGGGGTGGGGGCTATATCTTGGAAATCCGCCGGCCCAATGGTTTCCCTTCGTGGCAGAATTAATAGTCAAGACTATTTAAGCACTTTATCTGATCAAATTCATCCTATGGTTGCGGAACTGTTTCAGGAGGGAAACGCAATCTTTCAGGATGATAATGCACCAATTCACACAGCTAAAGTTGTTACTGAATGGCATGAGGAACATTCAAGTGAAGTTGAACATCCTATCTGGCCACCACAGTCCCCAGATCTTAATATTTTTGAACATTTATGGTGAACTTTAGAAAAATAAGTAAGGAGTCGATATCCTCCACCATCATCACTACAAGAACTAGAGACTGTTTTAGCTGAAGAATAGACAAAAATTCCTTTGGAAACAATTCAAACTTTCTATGAGTTCATACCTTATAGAATTCAAGCTGTAATTACTGCCAAAGGCGGTTCTACCCCATATTAAAATAAATTTGTTTGAAATTTTAAGGTGTTTCCATTATTTTGTCCAACCCCTGTATATTTAATTACAAATCAAGAGCAGCACTAATGTTATAAATATTATCGACTACCCATATTCAATGTATGTATTTTGCTTGTTTGCCAGTTCATAATGCTGGGTGTTTTAACACCTGAAAGTCATAGGCAGACAAGACAACTCAACTCCAGTCCCATTCAGGAGTGATGGATACTGATATTTTACCATTTTTGTGGCTTATCAACATAACATACCTGAATTAAACAAGGGCCAAACCGAATTGCCTGTCTATGACTAAATTACAAATAGTGTAAGAACCACTTGCTGGTATGTTATGGCAGTGCATACATAAGATTAAATTCAATTATGAATAAAGAACAGCACTATTGTTGTAAACATTATCGACTGTTGTAAACATTATCGACATACTCAATGTATGTGTTTTGCTTGTTCGCCAGTTTGCTGCTGTGTTGTGCTTCGGGGATGACTCCTTCATAGCACTAGATGTTACAGGTGTGCTGAGAAGTTGCTGGCTTTGGGTAAAAGAAAATACAGGAGAATCAGTTAATTATGATTTTATTCCCTTCTTATATTTCCCTCTCAGATTCACACACTTATTGCAGTGGTCCTTCAGTTTTTATAAGCCTTGTAAAAGAACTCAGAAGGCTGGAACTTTTCAGCACTCCCACCTATATAAATGGTGACTGTCAACCTGTCGATAAGTATGAGCATCACTGATAAATTTACTTATCCTAAATATTTAAAGACAGTAACAACTTGCACAACATCTCTTTGACTCTCACCTACAAAGCCAACTAGTCTAGAACTTATAAGAACAAAATCTCTTGCATTACAATGAAACAGGTATTTTTTTAGAATTTCCTTCTCCTGGAGATATGTGTAATCAAAGACTATGGGTCTCTTACTCCCAGCTGTTAGATGGTTGTTGACTCTCCTGAGTTCATTAGTCAGGTTTTATTTTGTGTCCTGCAAAGTGTCCAACGAAAACCATCCTCCTTACCAATCAGCTTGGTAAGATTGCTGGTTGCCAATATCCTGACTATATGACTGGTTGTACTAAGTTACATGATACAAGCAGCATTATAGTGACCTTATGTGAATATATATATATTGTGTATATGCATGTGTATGTGTGTGTGCATATATTTATATACACACATACACACACATATATAGAACAAAACCTCCATAGACTGGAAACTCTTAAATAAGTATAACTCTTGCTTGAATTAGAATCCCAATAAAGGACAATCATGAAATATCAATACATGGCATGATACATACAACAAAACCACCATAAACTAAGAAACCAAGAATTCCTTAAGTTTCAACCCTACAAAAACTAGAATCTTAATGAAGGACAACTTCAAAACCACAAGAACACAAGATATGAAAGGTCACAATCAACAACACACATAAATAAACAAGCACTTCAAACATATATATATCCATTCTTCAGCAGCCTATTGGATATCATTATGATTTTAATACCTGGGTAGTACCATTCAGTCTGGTGGTGTCAACAGCAGTTAAAAATAAAAACACCCTCTGTGTGGTACCTTATGCAAGTATCTTTCCAATAACCCCAGGCTGACCAATGCTTTATGAGTAGATATGGTAGGCAAAATCTGAAAGAAGCTTGCTGTATTTGTGTGTGTGTATGCTTGTATCTCCTTGTCTTGTCATTGCATGATAGTTTTAAATGAGTGCCACTGTCATATACAAGCAGCAGCATTCATTTCCAATATTCTGCAAGAACATGTCTGGCCATGGGGGAAAATATTACCTTGTTTGGAAACAGGTATGGGTTGGTCACAGGAAGGTCATCTGGTTGTAAAAAAACAGTCTCAAAGAAACTCCGTTTGATCCATGTAAGCATGGAAAAATGGACATTAAAACAACAAAAGCGGCAGTGAAGAAGAGAAAAATACTGCCTAATAAAGTCCCATTCAACCCATGCCAGCATGTACATAAAAGCAGTGACAATAATGTGTGCCATAGACACAGCTACAATCATAAACACTTGCAAAATGTATGTATTATTTACTGAGACTCAGTTGTAAGATTCCTCAATATTCCTCTATATGTGTGCTAACCATTGCAGATGTGGAAATCCACTGCAAGCACCAGCTGCTTTAGACATGAAATAAGTAATTATTTTCTAAAGCAAAGTCAATTAATCAAAATGAAATAGTTTAGTGGTTGTTACATTTATTGTTGCTTTTGTGTTTCTTCTGTCATTCGTTAAATGCCAAAATAAGAAATTATTAGATTTTGTAAATTGAAAGATTTTGTTGTATTTTCTCATAAATAAAAGGAAACAAATTTAGATTTTTCAAATTCCATTAATCCATTTCAAATGTAGAGATTAATTCATCATTGCAACAAATTTGTATTTCTTCTAAAACCTATGTTCATTTATTATTAACCATCTTCTTGATCAAATATATTCAGTATACAGCTGTTATTGTTGTTGTTAGTTTTAGGTCAGCCCTACATTCACAAGTGGCCACCTCATCTCTCCTTTTTTGTGGCCACCTCATCGCACTTTTTCTTTTTTTTTTTGTTTCAGAGATTATATTTTATTTAAGATGGTAATGTGTGATTTAACCCTTTAGCATTCAGATTACTCTGTCAAATGTAATGCTTATTTATTCACTTTGTTTTGAATTAATTATGCATTGTCACATAGGTGTAAAATTTTGATGAAGTGGTTGTTTATTTTTAGAATGAATTTGTAAGGTAGGTGTGAGAGGACAGATCATAAAATAGGTAGAATATTGAGCTTGGTATGCTCAGTTTAAATGTTAAAGGGTTAAGGAAGATTTTGCTGTTATTTCTAGTATGTTGAGTGACCACAAAGAAGCTCTTTCAGTATACACTTTGTTTATGATTATGCAATTATGATATTTTTTTTATGCTCTTCACATATTTGTATGATTCAGTTTGTTTCTATGGTGATGCCCAACTCAAAGCTTCTTCAACCACCAGCAGCTGTTTGACCATATTCCAAATACCTTTTATCTCTTTCTCACTTCCAAACTCCACCTTTACCAAACAACTGTTGTCTCTGCATTGATCACATTGTCCAACAACTACCTATACAAGGCTATCTATGATAGATCCACATACTCCACAACCCCCCCCCCTCCAGCTTACCCCTTAACCATATGGTACTTCATGTCAGGCCAGAACTCAGTCAGTCTTCATGTATAAGCTGGTGAATGAATCCATCCCCATAGACATGTCACTTCAAATCCCACACACAACTAGAACCCATAACTGCAAGTCCCCCAAGTGGTTAACACCACATTGTCATCATCATCATTATCATCATCGTCCTTCAAAATCTGTTCTCCATATTGTCATGGATTGGACAGTTTGATAAGAGTTGAAGAGCTGCGCCAGGCTCCAATTGTCTATTTTGACAGGGTTTTTACTGTGGATGCCTTTCCTAATGCCAACCACTTTACAGTGTGTGTGTGTTGGGTGCTTTTAATGTGGCACCAACATGAGCGCTTTTACATGGTACCAGCACAAATACTTTTTATGTAGTACCAATGCAGGGCTCTTGTAGGCCAATCCACTTCATCAGAGAAAGTGGCATCAACACTTCTGCTGTGGAGGATGGGTCTTCTTGAGTACAGCAAGCCACCAGGTATCTCCCTTCTTTGTCATTTCTTCTATAAGGTTCTGTATCCTGAGGTTATCCTTCAGTACTTCATCATTTTGCTTCCTGAGTTTCCCTCTTCCGGGAGTTTCATCCACTATAAGTCACCAGCAGTTTTTATGGTACTGTCAACAACCATCCACACCACATGACCAAACCAGCAGTCTTCTCTCTTGCACACTGCATCTGATTCCTTTTATGCCTAACTTTTCTCTCAACACACTAGCACTCTATTGCATATGTACACTTACGTTGCAGTGTTGTAGAAATACAAGTGAAGAATATGGCCTTCAGCACCTGGAAAAATTTATCTATCTCTTCCATTTGAATGGCTTTTACTCACTACTACCATTCCTACAAGATTACCATCCCCAAAACAATAGATGCCTTCATGCATCACAGCCAGCAAGTTCTTCCAACCACCAAAACTGTAATCAATCTTTCTGATTCCTTGCCTAGAGGTTCTCTACCAATTTTACAGCATTTGCTTACTTACCACTCCTCGACTAAGTTGGCTTTATAAGGAGTCATTGTACAGAGCAAACTTACATATTTGCTACTTTATTTAGCTTTCAAACTTCATAATATATCGACTTAAAATGATTAAAATTAGCCTCAAACAGTGTGCCTCGGAGCTAGCCCCTATCTTTGCCAAACTCTTCAAGCTTGGTCATTCTGCAGGGAGTTATGCCAATCTTTGAAAACATTCCAATGAAAGGCAATCTCTGTGAACATACCAACTATCAACTTACTGCTCTCTCTCTCTCTCTCTCTCGCTCTCTCTCTCTCTTCCACACAGGTGTTGCAGGCAATTGTTAACAGTCATCTTCTCCAACACTTCTAATTCCTCTCTCTTCTTAATGAAACCCCAGTATAGCTTTCATAGAGCCAGGGATTACTTTCTAATAACATTCCTCACTGGTCCTTTGCTGTTGAGCACTTTGACAAAAGCAATGGGGTTTGCGGTGACATTCAGTCAAGGCTTTGCCATGATAATCTTATAGCTAAGCTGCCTATTGCACAATTTCTTTCTTGTCTGCAAATCCTCTGCATTTTTTAGGGGATGTTTTATTGCCATGAAATATACACATGCATAATCATCATACAGTCTACATATACAGCCCTGCTATTTACTGCTTTGCTGCCATTAGAGGTAACAGTTCCTTGAATGTTTTTTTTTTTACCCTGTTTTTACTCTGGCTCCTATGCCTTCCAAATACCAATCTCCACCAGTACTTTCATCTATGCATATATATGCGTGCGTGTATGCATGCATATATATTTAAATGCTTGCATAATGAGAGAGAATGGAGAATCAAGATGTGTCCACAAATAACTTTGTAACATAACTTTCCTTTCAGCACTTTTTACTATAAGATCATTCTTTGTTTCTGGTTAATTTACAGAAAGACGACATGGAAATAGTATGTGAGAGGTTTACCACAAGTAAGCTCCAAAAATTCGAGGACTTGACTTCTATAGCAACATACGGATTTCGCGGAGAAGCTTTAGCCAGCATCAGTCATATTGCACATGTAACTATCATGACAAGAACTGCTGATTCAAAGTGTGCCTATAAGTAAGCTTCTAAATATCATCTTATTGTTTAACAATGATATATCACAGTCAATTTTCAATATTCTTAATCTGCTTTATTAGGTATTTAAGACAATGTTGTTGTTGTAGTTATTGTGGTTGTTACAGATTGCCCTATCTTTTTTTGTTTTAGGCATAGTGTATCTATGATTATATTATCTGATGTGCCCTTTCTTTTTTTAAGACTATAAGACAGTGAGATTTACTTGTTATTTCTAGCAGGTTAAATGACCTTATAGAGGCTCCCTGTTATGATACATGTCAGTTGTGGCAACTATTAGTGAATATTGCACTGTAACAATGAAGAAATACTGTGTAAAAGAGGAAAGATGATGGAGAGTATGCAAACTGTAGAGATAGCTATCCATGATACTAGGAAGGGGACTTGAGGTTAGTTAATTAAATGGGATCTTGAAAATTGTGCATTACCTTCAAGATAATACAAAACTTAAGGTCTGTTGTGTGTGGGAGAAGGCTTGTTTTATGTATATGAACATAATTTATTGTTACATTAATATAGAAAGTGTTCATGCAATACAAGAAAAGGAATATTCAGATCAAACAACACAAAGGACAAGTGCAGAATGTCTTTGTCAGAAATTCAAAATCCGTTTAATTTTTACACATCAGTACATATTCTTGTTGCTATGGTGTGTTTTCAACCATGCCAGGTTGAATGTGTAGCTGTGAAAACAGCTATGTGTCGAGAGTGAATACCACTCTGAAGTAGCCTACTCAAATGAGCTGTATTTGTAGGCTCTGTTCACAGAAGGTCCTAGTCATACTACCAGCCTATCACATGAATGACAGCCATTGATTGGACTGAAATTGGTTTTGTGCACATGATCACCTTGTGATTTCTATGTGGCAAAACATGGGGTCGAATCCAACTGTTACAGGTGTATAGAAAGATGCTGAATTGCAAACTTTTCAAGCCCATTCTAAAATCAAAGGAAAAATAAAATCATCCCCATCGTCATCATATCATGTTGCAGTTGCATCTTACTCAAATCTGTAAGTATAAAGAAGGGTGACATTAGTGATCTTTCTTTTCTTTAAGCCCTTCACTCCATTCACTCAAGCATAAGGCATTGATGACTTTTCTCCACTGTTCTTGATCCTGGACTCTGTTTTCTGATTCTTTCCTTTTGGATTTTGACTTTCAGATTTTGTTGCACCATGTCATATGTTTCTCTGAAGAAAGACCATCATTTCCCAGGTCTTGTTATGTTTTAAATTGCCATCGATGCTTCTGTAACTTTGCCTTTTTTAAATTTTGGTGGACATGTGTATGTGTGTGTTTATGTATATACATGCATGTAATAGTGTGAGGTTAATGTACTGAATAACTAAACACTAGTCAGGAGTTCAAACTTCACAGTTACCATTGTGTTATACATACCCTAAGCCAGTGTTTCTCAACTATTTTTTGTCTATGGACCTCTTTGATTCCTGTTTTACTCAACTGGACCTTCATACCGATTCAATGTTTTTAAAAAATCTTATTTTTATAATTATGCTTTTAGCACTCAGATTATTTAGTCAAATGTAATGTTTTTTCATTCATATTGTTTTCAATTAAACATGCATTATTTTGCAACTTCGAAATTGTGATGATGTGATAGTATATTTTATAATGGCATTGAAGAGTAAGTGTGATAGGCTGGATCTGGCTTGTTAGAGCATAATGCAGGTAGCATATTTGGGCTGGATATGGCCAATTTAGATATGGCCGGGTTAAATATTATTAGGAATTGTATTAAAAAATTGTTAAAATATTTTAAGTATTGTAGAAATACAACCAAGTTTATTGTACATAAACAATAAAATCTTATATGAACCCCCAAGGGCCATGTGGACCCTGCTTAAGAACCATTGTTTTAAGCTAACCCATTATTTTGATTGACTCAGTTTTCTTAGTCAGAGATTGAATAGCATCCCATTTTACAGTAGTGTTGTTAGAAGTATGACTTTTCAAATTTTCATGTTTGAAATTTCAAAGTGATAAAACTAATGTTTTCATGAATTTCTTATCAGATGCCAAAAACATATGATGAAAAGAAAAAAAAATGAAAAATATAAAATAAAAAAAAATTGAATTAGAATATTATGAAAATAACTGAACTGTTTTATCAATTCAAATTTTCTTTTTATTGTGTTCTTTTTGTAATTGAATTTAAGTTTTTTTCTCATTATTTTTTATTTCATTTATGTTTTTGTTTTTTATTTTGGGTTTGGGTTTTTTTTTTTTACTTCCCCCATCTTTGTATTTGTTTATGAAAGCTGATACTTCTATTCTGTGTTCTTTTATAAGTCTCTGATGGAATTTTTGTTCAGTGGTTTAGTAAAGTAAACCATCAGCAATATCTGACAAGTTAGTCTGTTAGCAGTCAAAATTACGGTTTGCACAAATTCTTCACACAAGGTTGAGCAAAGACTTGAAACTCAAGATTTTATTAATTATTTTCCTTAAAAAAAAAATTATGCTTGCTTCATTTTTCTCTCATATTATTCTTTTTATTATTTTTCATTTTATTCCAGAGGATCATATCAAGATGGGAAGCTGAAGGCACCTATTAAACCATGTGCTGGGAATGTTGGCACTCAAATTACGGTAAGCTTATTATGGCTAGTACTCACAATATAAAATATTTTGTTCAGTTTCATTCAAACCTTCTGAGACTTGAAAGAAAAGAAAAGAACCAAGATGTCATTTGTTTCTGTTACTAAATTTGATTGATGTGTTATTCTACCAAAAGTGGCCAATAACTTTCATAACTTCCATTCAATATTTTTTTGTTATTGATTAATATATTGATTAATACACATTTTTATTTTCTTATTTTTTGTAATGGAAAACCTTAATACATGGATATCATAACTGACACAAAAAGTAATTATATCGACTCAGGCCATCTAGCTGCAAATAGACTGACTGCTGTTAAAGAGTGAGAGTAATTTAACTAAGATAAGTGTCCTGTTAAGCTTCCTGTGATGGCATACAACTCAAAGTTGTCTGTGACTTCAAATAAGAAAGACTTTCTGATACACATAGGTTCAAGCCTGGAGTACACCAAAACTTCCTGGCAATCATATATTTCAAATTCAGCAAGAATGGTCTCCTTCTGGGTGTGTGTAGAGAGTATTCTTTTTTTGTGGAGTTGAAACCTCATCTATGAATAAGGAGCTTCAAAATTGCCTTGATGGCATGTACACCAGGCTTCTCATGAAGGCTAAAGACATCTCATGGTATGAGTACAAGACCAAAGAGAGATTTATGTACACATTCTACCCCTTGTTATTCAATGCTGGGTGGCCTTTGCTGGCCACTGCTATCATGCTGACTAACAAGCCCTATCAGACATTATTTTTTGGAGACTTCTTCACCCTAACAGAGAACAAAGACAGCTCAGCTACAGACCATACAACCTGAAACTGAGTATCTACCAAAGCTAATGAAGGACAGAAATTCCTGGCACACCATTGAGAGACACATCTCAGTTACAGACAGTTGAAGAAAACATTAACTGTCAGTTCAAATCTTCCCCCATCTCCAGCTTTACATGAGTAAATGTTGAGCTCAGCCAGTTTAACTTGCCCTGGGTATGCTATATATACTAAGGCATTCTGCAGTGATTCCCCTAATGTGTCCTTAAATTGTTACAGAGGCATTAGGTTGTAATCATTGTTCAGTCTTAAACTAATCCTGACCTAAAGAGCCTTCGTCCAAAGACATTCAAGTCATGACCATTTGGCTTTTTACAGAGTGGGTTAATGTACTTTAGATCACATTCTATGATATGTCCATTTTTAACCCTTTAGCATTCAAATCAGCCAGACGTAGTCTCTCACACCTACCCTACAATGTCATTCTAAAAATAA
The DNA here is from genome assembly GCF_001194135.2 of Octopus bimaculoides. Classification (NCBI taxonomy): domain Eukaryota; kingdom Metazoa; phylum Mollusca; class Cephalopoda; order Octopoda; family Octopodidae; genus Octopus; species Octopus bimaculoides. The sequence goes on along the minus strand of NC_068981.1, from coordinate 120,446,977 downwards.
ACAATCACATCATTGAGATCTCAAAGCTACAAGATAATACATGATTAATTCAAAACAATATGAATAAATAAGTATTACATTTGATCGAGTAATATTAATGCTAAAGGGTTAAAAACAGTAGGTTATGGTTTAATGGAGACTTGGCAGCTATTTCTAGCAAGGCAGAGGATTAGAACACACTCCCTCTCATTGATTCATTTCTGCATATGTTTGAATGGATATTACATTGGACTGCCTGCTCAAAGGTTTTAAGTTCAACTCCACTTCTCTGCAGATGTGTCAGTATATTTGGGTCAGTACATTTGATTCTATATTGCTTCAGTTCACTTTGCTGTCAGAGAAATAGATACCAAATCCTCTAGGAGTGTTACCGGAGATAGACTGATGGGCTGGCATCCTGTCAAACAAAAGATTTATTTCTCATCCACTTTACACCAAAAAAACTAGGGCTAAGTGCCAATCCTTAAAAGTCCTTCCCCAAGGTATAGGAAACATCTACATACATTTTAACGGTACTGTAAATAACAACACATCTAACTCTTCCTCATCTCCTCATTTCTATGTGTTCCTAGCACTTTGTTAAATATCACTCTTACAGATGAACAATCAATCCATTTTTTTAATTCTTTTTTAATGTGTATTATATGAACTTGTTTGTTGTTCCTTCTTTCTGCAGTATTTCCTAGAATATATATATATATCTTTAACAATATGCATTATCTTTTATTGATTCTCTGTCGTTTGATGGAAAATGTTCATTCGGTTAACATTTTATGAGAATCTTAAATGTGTTTGTTGATGTTTGCAGGTGGAAGATTTGTTTTATAATGTAGCAACACGAAGGAAAGCTTTGCGAAGCCCAGCAGAAGAACATTCAAAAATAGCTGAAGTTGTTAGCAGGTAAGCATCATTGAGTTTATGAGTGTATTTGCAAGTGCATATACATATGTACATGTGATTTTGAAAGAAAGAGGGGGTTAAGTTTGTATGCAATGCATATAAAATATTAATTTCTAGTATTGGCACTAGTCCACAGAATGTAGTGGGAGAACAGGTATAAGGATTAAAGTATGTATATGATTACAGGTATATATGTTTACAGTAAAGAACATATTACTTGACTGCTTTGTAAAGTATTATAGATGTTGATTACATGTGACCACAAGGAGTCTTGTACAGACTGGTTCATGATTACTCCTTAAGGGAATTGATATGTGAATGCAATATCAGCCTGTATCTGTTTGTGTGTAGTGTTACATAACTTGCGTAAATGGTGAAAAGCAAGTGACTTGAAAGAGTGATAAGTGATAGGATAATAGTGTCATCAGCCACTGGTCTTGTCATGTGATGTCAAGTTGATCAGCCAGTAAGAGAGCCTGTTATGTGGTCATTCAATCTGCTAGAAATATCAGTCAAATTGCCTTTAAATTTCATCATCATCATCATTACCATTTAATGTCCATTTTTATGCTGGCATGGGTTTGGACATGGTGTAATGTCGAAGAAAAAGACAGAATGGTCATAACTGGAAAGCCTTTGAAAAAAAGTCTACTCATTCAAAGGCTGATCTTAGATAAATATAACATGATGTGAATGGCTGATACTTTGTCAGTGAGAAAGTAGTTTGTGATGGTTGTGGAAAGTAGCTATGGTGGAAGAAGACAAAAGATAAGGGGAATTGATCATGCTCATTCTGAGAACATTGTGACTCACAAGAATTGATGCAGGACCAAGATAAACAGCTATTACATGTAATACTGTAAACCCATTTAAAAAAAAACATGCCAACATAATAAAATAGGCATTACAATAAAAGTGTTGCTGGTGGTGCTGGTGCTCATGGTAGCAGCAGTGGTGCTGGTGTGTTTGTGTGTGGATATGTATGCAGGCACACATATGCACTTGGTGAAAATGTTCTGTTCTTTAGCCCCAGGTCAACCCTCATTAAGCAGACCTATGATCAAAATCATTCTAGTCTAGATGATCTAGTCCCTTCTGGCAATTTGTAACAACTATAATGACCTTATTGTGTACAGTGCTCAGGTGCACTACAACTGCTCAGTCTGTGGATTTTAAAGAAAGTTCAATGATTTGAGGACAATTTAGCTGCTATTTCTAACAGCTAGATGGACCATGTAGAGGCTCTCTCATTGACTTGGGTTAGAAATATACTTGCTGTTGGTGTTTGTTGATGTCTCAATTTTCATGTGTATGTGGAGGATAGGTCTAGTTCTCAGTATAGCAAACCCTTTATCTATCACCCATCATTAGGTGTAAACTGCATAGAAGAAACTATCAGTTCTTTGAGGGCCACAGAGTGTTGAACTTTTTTGGTGGAGTGATACATTTTTTTCAACAAAATCATTAACAATATTATGAAAATATCCACATATCATCTAGCAAACAAGGGGCTTACTGAGTTAATGCAAGGACTTTTATGATTAGTCAATCTTTTGCAAATAGTTTTTTAATATCCCTCAAATCCCATCTCACCAACTTAAAATGGAAGGACATATTGGCTCATGCGGTTCTAGTAGCAAATGATAATGCAGTCCTTAAAAATATAAATCAGGTAGTCATGGCTAGAATGTCTTCAGTCATAGGCCTGCTCAATCAAGGCTGACTTGGAACTAATCTACTACTATGAATCATTGTCATCATCGTTGTTGTCATCATGATGTTTATAACAAGCCCACCTTTTCTTCTTGTTCTATTGTAGGTATGCTGTTCACAATGTTGGAGTTGGATTTATTTTGAAAAAGGTAACAGTCTCAATAAATAATTTCTTGTTATCATCTATATATTAATACATTAAAGCCAAGTATGTGATGCTATCATGTGGTTAGTTAAAGGGAGAGGTGAAAAGAGAGAGAAAAGAGTGTTAGTGGTGAGAGCCAGGAGAAAAGGATTGCTATTATGTTATATGCTTGTGTTTTTAGTTGGTGGCACCTTAAAATACTGCTAGAAGTGCTTGCTTTACTTTTCTCATTCTTGTTTTGCATATGTATGTCTTTTACCTGCTTTCAATACTAAAACATTATCTAGAGCACTGCTTTGTTGACAATATGCTCTATTCCATTACATACATTAGTATTTATTTTGAGATATTTGGGGTTGTGTTTTGTAAGATATTTTTAACAAGTACTGATCTGTGTGTTTATGCATTTGTGGTTTGTGTTTATGTGTATGTTTGTGTGTGTGTGTGTGTGTGTGTGTGTGTATATATATAATGAAGTGGCAGTGCTATGTAAAAAGCTCCCAGTACACTTTGTAAAGTAATTGTTGTTAGGAAGAGCATCTAGCCATTTAAACCAAAGCAGACATTGAAACTTGGCAAAGCCCTCTGGCTTACTGGCTTCAGTCAAACCACCTAACCCATGCCAGCATGGAAAACAGATATTAAATGGTGATGATAATGAATATACATATATATATATATTTGCCATGTTGAGCCACTGAACTCATTTTTTTTTTCATTCCCCCTCCATTTATTTCTTCTTATTCATTTCTATGGAACAGCATAGGCTTGAAACATAAAAGACTTCCATTTTTCCTGAGCATCAAACTAATTCACTTGCTTGTTGTTCCTACATCTGTCTTTGTCTTTGTTTTTCTATAAATTTGAACTATATATATATATATATATATATATATATGTCAGTAAATGGTGGGGTTGTGTTAACTGCACATGGAGAAATAATACGAAAATAAAAAATAATAATAATAAGGCAGAATGCTAAACTGAAAGCATATCTTAATATAGATGTGTATAAGGAGGATTAAAAAGGATTTCTAACCGGCTTTCATTGCATCGCAAATTTTCAAGAAGGGGGGTAAATGAAAATAATGTTTTTTACAAAAAAATAAAAAATATATAAAAAAATAAATATACCAATACATTATATTGTCTTTGAGCTTTTAAAGTTCAATGGTAATCCATGTAGATAATTGTTAGGAAGATTAGGATGCATGGAATTAAGAATCGTGTTGTGTTTAAAAAAGGCTGAAAGTTTGTGTTAAACAGGAAGTGTAGTGTCAAAACAGGAAGTGTGGGTAAGGGAAGACAATTCTGTGGGTTTTATACTCTTTAGTTGACACCACACTTCCTGTTTAACACAAACTTTCAGCTTTTTTTAAACACAACACTAATCTTAATTACATGCATCCTAATCTTCCTAACAATTATCTACATGGATTACCATTGAACTTTAAAAGCTCAAAGACAATATAATGTATTGGTATATTTATTTTTTTATATATTTTAAAATTTTTTGGTAAAAAACATTATTTTCATTTTCTCTCTTCTTGAAAATTTGCCATGCAATGAAAGCAGGTTAGAAATCCTTTTTAATCCTCCTAATACACATCTATATTAAAATATGCTTTCAGTTTAGCATTCTACCTTATTATTATTTTTTTTCTTATATATATATATATATATATATATATATATATACACACACATGTGTATATATATAAACAAACTTACATTTCTGTTATTCTAACAGAATGTTACATTCGAAAAAATATCACCTTGTTTGTATCATATATATATACATATATATATATTGCTATATAGTAAGAAGTTTGTTTCCCAACTACATGGTTCCAGGTTCAGTCCCACTGTGTATTACTTCCAGCAAGTGTTTTCTACTATAGCTTCAGGCCAACCAAAGCATTGTGAGTGGATTTGGTAGATGGAAACTGAAAGAAGCCCATAGTATGTGTACGTGTGTGTCTTTCTATCTGTGTTTGTTCCCTACCACTGCTTGACAACTGGTGTTGGTGTGATTATGTCCCTGTAACATAATAGTTTGGCAAAAGAGATTGACAGAGAAAGCTTTAAAAAAAAAGAAGTACTGGAATCAATTCATCTATAATTCTTCAAGGCACTGCTCCAGCATGGCCTCAGTCTGATGACTGAAAGAAGAATGAGAATAAAACTAGAACGTGCATGCTTACATACATACATAAATACACACATACATAAATACACACATACATACACATGTGACTATATATATATATATATATATATATATATAGACACACATACATACAGAGAGAGAAACAGGTTTAGCTCTCTCTGTTCCTCTATCTGTCAGTTCTATATCCAACTTAGAAAAAGGTCTTGTCTTGCAAGTACTTGGGGACCTCACTAGTGTTGGTGCCATGAAAGAAAGCATCAAGTATACTCTGTAGAAGGGATATCAAGCTGTAGAAGCCATGTCAAAGCAGTCATTGGGATTCGACACACTCCTCTGGTTCATCAGTTCTTTACAAACCATCCAACCCATGTCAGCATGGAAAAAAGGATCTTAAACAATTGGTGATGATGATGACAGTGACATTGATGATGATTTACTTATGTATAATGGGAAAAACTTAATATAAAACTTTGGACCAAAATTGGTAGGATTTAGCATTATATGCAAGTGTGAAAAAAAGGATAAAACATATCAGCTATATTGTTGTTTATGTTGATGTTAGTGAGTGTTGCTTCACATTCTAGTTTCTTTTTTAAATTCTTCTTTTATTCAATTTTTTTTCCATTTAATTCTTTTTTCAAATTTTATTTTCCAAATATATTTTGTCTCCTTTATTTTTATTTACTAATTATCTTTCTAATTTTCTTATTATTCTTTTATTATAGCCTCAAATGTTTTTATTTCTATTTTTCTCTATATTTTTTAAACTATTTTAAGCTACATTTACTGTATTCAGTATTATTTGTTTTGTTTTTAACTTATAAAAAGGAAGGTTCTGACAGATAGCTAATTCTCTTATAGCTTCTATTTATAATTTTGTACCACATTATTGTATAAATCACATAAAATATCTCTTTCTTTTTCTGTCCATATACTGTTTGCCTGTCTGTCTGTCCATCTATCTAAAGATCTATCTATATATATAGCTGCATATATACCAGTCTTAGAAAATTTTAGCCTTATGCTTAGTCATCATTGTTATTTTTATTATCATCATCTATTTTCAATGGTTCTATATTCCACCATATCCATCTCTGTCTTCCTAAGGCGTGTGCGACATTGTCTTTTTTGGTAAAGCAGGGGCTGTTTGTATGTTACATCTACTTTACTATACTGTACAGATTGTGTTATTCTATCAGATGTAATGTTGTCACATGTATTGTATGTGTTTAAGTACCAGAGTGGTAATTGTTATATGAATGTATGTGTTGTGTGAGTTATGTTATAGTGTTGAGTTGAGATTTTGTATCTGTACATTGTGTGAGCTTCACAGAAAGTCGACTGTAAGAATTCTGTTATTGTACTTACATCTTGCATAAGATGGTAGCTATGTATAGCAGTTTTTTTTAAAATTTTTATTGTATGTGGTTGTAGTGTAGTTGCTCTAGTGTGGTTTTTATGACTTTTGGTTAAATTCTTCATTACCATACCTATTATTAGTAGTTTTTACTTTCATATCCTACGTCTTACTTATTTTCATTTCAGGATCTTTTAGACATTGATACATTTATATATATTTCTTATTCTGTGTAATATTTTGGTTAAAAGTAATCAAGTTGTCTATCTTAATATTGATTTCAAATTTTGGCACAAGGCCAGCAAGGAAATGGGGGAAGTCGATTACATCAACCCTAGTGCTAAATTGGTACTTATTTTATCAACCCCCCCCCCCCAATAGGATGAATGGCAAAATCACCCTTGGCTGAATTTGAACTCAGAACATAGAGTTGTATGAAATGCTGCTAAGCATTTTGCTTGGCATGCTAACAATTCTGCCAGTTCACAACTTTAATTTCTATTATAATATTATCAATAATATCAGTTTCACATCCATTCTCCATTGTTAACATGGTTGGACATGTCTATCATCTCTCTCTCTCTCTCTCTCTCTCTCTCTCTCTCTCTCACACACACACACACACAATAAAAACAACAACAACAGAGAAAAACCCACCAACTTTGGTAGTGTATATCTTAAATTGTGAACCAGGTGCATTTTATAATGCCAGTAGATTCTAATTTTGCTTTCATTTCTTTTTCAGTCTAAAATGGGATACCTTTGCCAAGTCATTAGAATATACCAAGTTTGGTACATGCTTATTCACTTCTAGCTGTTATATCAAGGTGTTAGCATAAATTCTAATGGACATAGTTGTTTACCTGGTCATGTATATAGATATGTTGTCTTTACAAGGACTGAGCAGCTACAAAAGCTCTGTTCAGTTATTTCTTGATGCTGATTGCATAGTCTGCACTCAGTGTCAGCCTCTTGTCAGGATTTTGCCTTGTGTGTGTGCATGCATGTGTGACTGTGACTGACTTGTTGGCTGGCTAGGCATTTATCCTCTGTAATTGATCAGGCATTCCACTTTCACTTTCAGCCCAGAGATTTTGAGGTATTATTAGCTTTTCAGTCTAAGTCTTGTTGGATACTGGTCATGGAGTGTTTTTTCTCTCCATTTTTATTTTTATTTATTCTATTTTGGTGTTCCATATTTATTTAGCCTTTTGAAAGTGAGTTTACCATTCTTTTTTCTTCATTCTTTTTCATAATTCTGTATCATTTCTTAACCACACATAAATATCAAAAGTTCTTTAACAGGAACAACATTATGATGAGCTATACTTGCCTGAATAGCATCACTTCACAGATCCCACATCACTAGCTAAGATGCACAACCAGCTACCCAACTCATAAAAAAAACATCCAGCCTGCTCTATAAAACTACCTACTGAAAGCATCCTGCTCCTCTTAAGCTTTGGTATGTAGAGCAAATATAACACTTGACAGTGGTATTATACTGTACTTTTGGAAAATACTTTTTAAATTAGATACTTCCAGCATGTGTGTTCATTTAGATTCAACAATAAAATTAATTCCAGCTTTCTATCTCAATATGTCTGGAAAATAAAGGACAGTAGAATTAAAAACACTCCCATAACCTGGAGTATTGTAAAACAGCACCCACTCCACTACATTAACATAGCAAGAAAAATCATTTTGTGTTTATTCAATAAATTTCATATTCTAATATAACTGCCAACATTGTTAAATAGGTAAGCTGAAATGTTATTCAACAGCTCTACATTTTGTGTTTAAATAATCAAATACTGTTGAGATCAGTTTTGTTTATTATTAAGGCAACGAGCTGGCAGAAATCATAAGCATGCTGGGAAAAACGCTTAGTGGCATTTTGTCCGTCTTTGCATTCTGAGTTCAAATTCCACCAATGTTGACTTTGCCTTTCATCATCAAGGTCAATAAAATAAGTACCAGTTGAGTACTGAGGTCAATGTAATCAACTTATCCCCTTCCTTGAAATTGCTGTGCCAAAATTTGAAGCCATTATCATTATTATTATTATTATCATTATTATTATTATTATTATTAATGTGGTGAGCTGGCAGAATTTTTAACACATCAGACTAAATGCGTAGCAGTATTTGTTCCAGTTCTTTACATTCTGAGTTCAAATTCTGCCAAAATTACATTTGCTTTTCATCCTTTCACTATATAAGTACTAGTTGAGCACTGGCGTTTATATAATTGAGTAACCTCCTCCAAAAAATTTCATGCCTTGTGCATAGTGTAGAAAGAATTATTATTAATATCATTATTATTTAGGTGGTGAGCTGACAGACTTGTTAGCATGCCAAGCAAACGCTTAGCAGTATTTCATCCATCTTCATGTTATGAGTTCAAACTTCGCCATGGTCGACTTCGCCTTCCATCCTTTTGGGATCGATAAAATAGTACCGGTCAGGTACTGGGGTCGATGTAATTGACTAACCCCTCCCCTGAAATTGCCGGCCTTGCACCAAAATTTGAAATCAATATTGGTTATTGTTGTTATTGTTATTATTATTATCAGTAGAAGTAGTAGTCTAATTATTATAACTGTTGTTATGGTGGCCGTGGTGAAAAGCAAGTAATAAGAATATATATTCTGAAACATCAAAAATATAGTAAAAACAAATCAATACAAGAGACTATTGGATGAGGTGGATGTTTGCAAGTGGGTGGAAAAGCCATGGTTGGTTGTCAGTGTTTTGTTGGCATTCTTCCAGCATGCTAATTTTGGTAAGTGATAGAATTTCAATTGAAAAACAATGATATGTAGTAGTGTAATTGTGAGTATATGTATACAGACATATACATATATATATATTTATATATCTTTATGTATGTGTGTGTATACACATACATATCTATCTATCTATCTGTCTGTCTGTTTCTCTTCCTCAATCTGTATGTCTGTCTATCTATCTATCTATCTTCTATGCGCATGTGTGTATATATATATATATATATATATATATATATATATATATCACTCTCCATATATACACGCACACACACACACACACACA
>NC_068981.1:120423290-120437608 GCF_001194135.2 Octopus bimaculoides | reverse complement strand
ATATATATATATATATATATATCACTCTCCATATATACACGCACACACACACACACACACACATATATATATACATATATATAAATAAATAAATAATATATATGCATATATACGCACATACATGTACATGCCTACATATATATGTATATATACATGCATAAATGGGTACAGGACATCAAAAAAACATGAACAAAATGAGAAACAAGAACAAAAAAAACAAAAACATGGAAGACGAACTTTTTTCGAACAACGAAAGAAACAAATAGAGAAACAGGACAGACAACATAAAGAACATTCCCTTCATCAGTTGTCCCCCATTTTATCTATTCTGCATTTCAAAGGTAGGGACAAGCCACAACTTCATTAAAACAGTCCTTCCCACAAAGCAAATTAAATAAAATTTGGGATTTTTTGCAGAGGGTAAAGTGGTAACAAAAACAGGACAGTAAGAACAAAACAGTAAAAACAAACGGTGAGGACTGTTAAGCCATAACGAGGTGAAGTGGTGAACGCTGGAAAAATGATCTTTGAGAAGAGACAGGCAAAAGCATATCTTGTCTTTAGGAAGGAAGTGGAAGAAAGAAAGATAGATAGCCGTTGGTCACCAAACATGTGTGTATGTGTGTGTGTTGGCACAGAAGCTCACCAATCTCTTTCAGACTGTTGTTCCTTGGGGTCTTGAGGATGCTTCTATTGTCCATCCCTACAAGAGAAAGGGTAATAGGCAGTCCTTCTTAATTACCTCACTCAGCACACGAAAGAGTGTGGCTTCAGAGAGGGCCATGGGAGAGTCAACTTGATCATTGCCGCATGCCAACTTCAGGAGAAGTGTCAGAAGCAGAACAGATCTGTACATGATGTTTATAATTTTCATCCAAGGTCTTTAACACCCTCAGTCATGAGGTGTTTGGGAAGATCTTGAGAAAGTTTGACTATCCAAACAAATTTGTCAGCATAGTGCAACAGTTTCACGGTGGCATGTCTGTTGAGGACTGGATAGCGGATATTCTTCTGGCACATTCGCAGTCACACCTACACTGTTCAGCATAATGTTCTCACCATACTATCAAATGCCTTCTGCAACGACAATAAAATCAGCATCAAAATCAGATTCAGGACTGATGGCAGACTCTTCAACCTGCAGAGGCTACAGGCCAAGACTGAGGGAAGAGGTGACTCAATGCACAACTTGCATTACATAGATGACTGCACACACAGAGGCCTTGAAGCTGTAGAGCATGAACTACTTTTCTATTACCTGCAACAAGTTTGGCCTGACAATCAGCATTCAGAAGACAGAGGTCATGCACTAATTTGCCCCATGAAGCCATGTATGGAACCAATTATCACTGTCAAAGAGGAGTCCCTGCAGATTGTTAATAAGTTCTTGTACCACAGCAGCACATTCTCCAGATCTGTAAACATTGATGAGTAAGTTGACACTTGCATTGCCAAAAGAAGCCCAGCATTTGGGCAGCTACATGAATCCATGTGGGAGAGGAGAAACATTAGGCTGGAACCAAGCTGAGGGTTTAGCAAGAAGTTATACTTCCTACACTACTGTACACCTACAAGAGTTGGACAGTTTTTGTACACCACACCAAAAAGCTAAACCACTTCCACATGAACTGCCTGAAAAAGCTGTTGAAAATCACCTGGCAAGACAGAGAGCAAGGGAGATGTATGTATACACACACATACATATACACTGGAAACTATCAGTTTGCATCAATGAAAATATATTATAATATTATGAATTCATTTATATTCATATTAATATTCATTAAAAGTATTTCCTCTGCTGTATTGAAACATCCATAATTAAAAGATTAGATATAATACCATAAATTCTAGTTTTTTTTTTATTTTTTTATTTTTTTTTTTTACTTAATGTATTCATACTCCGCAGCCATTCTATTTTACCTGGAATTCCAGTTGATATGGGTAGTTTTCTTCTTTACAGTAAACCATCTACTGATATACACTTACACAGATGTACCTGTTGAGGATCCTGTAGTGATATTTTAAATCAGTTAATATGTACATTACTCTTTTACTCTTTTACTTGTTTCAGTCATTTGACTGTGGCCACGCTGGACCACCGCCTTTTTAGTCAAGCTAATCGACCCCAGGACTTATTCTTTGTAAGCCTAGTACTTATTCTATTGGTCTCTTTAGCCGAACCGCTAAGTTACGGGGACGTAAACACACCAGCATCAGTTGTCAAGCGATGTGGGGGGAGGGGGACGAACAAAGAACACACAAACATACACACACACACATATATATATATATATATACATATATACGACAGGCTTCTTTCAGTTTCCGTCTACCAAATCCACTCACAAGGCTTTGGTCAGCCCGAGGCTATAGTAGAAAACACTTGCCCAAGGTGCCACGCAGTGGGACTGAACCCGGAACTATGTGGTTGGTAAGCAAGCTACTTACCACACAGCCACTCCTACGCCTATGGTTTGTGTAATATATAATAGGAAATGCATCCATTATGCAAGACCATTCTCAGTTAAAACATTTCAAAATACAAAGCAGTTAATGGAGATATTTCAATATCTTGCCAGTGGCACGTAAAAAGCACCTTTTGAGCATTGGGTCTCACAGAGGCAATGACAAATGACCAAGACCTTTGGCAATGTGCCATGCTTGAGTAGAAGACCCTTCAAGCCAAGTGAAACTGTAGTTGTGGCAGATCCTGGTGTCATGCAATTGGCACGTAAAAGCACCCATTACACTCTCGGTGTGGTTGGCATTTGGAAGGGCATCCAGCTGTAGAAACTATGCCAAATTAGACTAGAGTCTGGTGCAGCCCCTCAGCTTACCAGCTCTGGTCAAACTTTCCAGCCCGTGACAGCATGGACAACAGACTTTAAATGATGATGATGATAGCAGTAAGCCAACTACTAAGAAGAATGAATGGTTTGACTTCGTTAATACAGCTTCTACAACTCAATGCTAGTCCAGACTCCACTTATGCAGATGCTCTAACAACAATTTGGAGTAGTTTATTATATTTGACTCTAGTTGAGAATTCTATTACCATGCACCACTTCTTAGTATAACACAAAAATATATACATGTATATTTAGTATAATTCAAGTAAAAACCCTGTAACATATATTCAAGAGCTCTTATGTCATTATTTGGCTACAGCTTTTACCCTTGCACCTCTGAACTTTGGAATTCCCTTCCACATTTCTTCTTCAATATGACCCTCAGTCTTTAAAGTCTAATGTACATCATCACCTATTGACTTCTGTCTAGCATCCATTTTATTCTAGTAGCTCTTACGTTTTCAGTGGTCTAAGGATTTTGTAACAAACGAATGCTTTCAAAAACAAAAACAAAACAAAAAAAAAGAAAGAAGAAAAACTACATATACTACAGTAGGGTATACTCCAGTGCTGGATACATATGTGGAACTCCTTTTTGCATAAGATTAATACAAGAATTATATAACATAAGGATGGAGGATATATCAGGTTTTAATAGAACCTGATATCCTCCAAGCTCCTGATATATTATTCTTTTATATATTTAGCTGGAAAACTTGGAGAGTGGTTATATGACTTTCTGAAAGATAGAAGTCGGGCAGTGGTGGCCAATGGATCCACCTCAAGGAAAACACAAATAGTGAGTGGTGTTCTCCAGGGCACTATCTTGGGACCACTGCTTTTCATAGTGGCCCTCTCAGATACACCCTCAGCTACCCGGATAGCCACCCTTGCTAGCTACACAGATGATATGAATGTCTTGCAGAAAATACAAAACCCTAGTGATGTTGCATGCCTGCAGCAGGAGTTGGACTCAATTTACAGATGGACTGAGGACCATGATATGCAGTTTAATGCTGAAAAATTCCAAGCCTTGTGCTACTAGTGCTCAAAACTGAACGTAAAACTTACAGGGTACACTGGTCTACAGGGCTTTACAATCCCAGAACCTAAATCAGTGCAGGACTTGGGTATCGACATGAGTGATGATACCTCTCTCCAAGTGCACATTACTAAAATGGTAATAAAGTACAGACGGATAGCTGGCTGGATCCTGGGAACCTTCAGAACCAAAGAGAAGGACACCATAATGGTACTCTGGAGGACATTCGTCCTCAACCACCTGGATTATTGCTCCCAACTATGGTTACCCCACAGTGTAAAATTAACAGCAGACCTTGAAGCAATCTAGCAAAGCTTCACAAAGATCATCTCATTGCAACAGCTCAGCTACTAGGAAAGGCTGAAACAGCTAAGACTCTACTCCCTGGAGCGAAGGCAGGAGAGATATGCAGTAATATACATCTAGAAGATCCTGGAAGGGATTGTGCCAAATTTTAGCATTGAAAGCTACACAAATGCCAGAACAGGTCGCCACTACACAGTGTGAAAGATCCCAACAATGTCTTTGTGCTTCAGGACCAGTTACTGCAACAGCTTTGGTTTCAAGGGGCCCTCAGCTTTTTAATATTCTCCCAAAGAGCCTGAGGGACCTACACAAAGTGGATGTAGGTATTTTCAAATCAAAACTGGATCTCTTCCTGTCAAGAGTCCCAGATGAACCTACCTCGTGGCAGGAGGCACAAATGAAGGCAGCGACATCAAACTCCCTTATTCACTAAATGTCACATATCAGAGGAGGCTCTCAATAATAACAGTGTAGCAAAACACTGGTGCCCCAGCATGGCCACAGCTTTGAGCTGAATCTGATAAAAAAAAATTATCTGTATATATGGTTATGTTTAAAATTAAAGTTTAAATAGGAGACTTTAAGGTGTCATATCCAAACCTTGTTTTGGGTATGCCTCTAGTAGTGTGCCTGATGAGGTTTCTTCTACACTGTGGGGTGCATTCAATTCCATTATATTGTTCCCCAACCTATGTGTAAGCCAAAACAATCATTGTGCTAAATAAAGTGTACAGTACACTCTGACTTCCCTATCAATCATTTAAAATATATATATATGAACATGTGTGTGTTTGCACTTCCTCATCTTGGTATCATGTGATAGTTGTAAACAAGTTTCACCACCATATATGTAATGCCATTAATTTCCCACCTTCTATGGAAACCTGTCAAGTTGGTAACAAGGAATGCATCCACCCATAGAAAATCTATCTCAACAAATTTCAAATGACCAATGCAAGTATTGATAAGTGGCCATTAAAACAATATTATTATTATTATTATTATTATTATTATTATTATTATTATTATCATTATTATTGTTGTAAAGAATAAAATGTTTTGAATGGTACAACAATGCACTATAATACAAAAAAATGGACTATATACTTGTTGTAATTTAGTTATCTATAACCCGATTATTATTATTATTATTATTATTATTATTATTATTATTATTCTGCAAGTTGGAGGGTCGTTACCACACTGGAGAAAATGCTTAGTGGCATTCCTTCCAGCTTTACACTCTGAGTTCAAATATTGTCATGGTCAGCTTTGCCTTTCGTCCTTTTGGAGTCAATAAAATAAGTACCAGTTGAGCACTGAGGTTGAGGTAAATGATTAGCCCCCACCTTTCTATATATATATATATATATGTGTGTGTGTGCATCGGGGGATGATTATGTTGTTAAATAGTAGTAGTTGTAGTAGCCAAAGCAACCACTTTATGTTACTACATCAGACAGGAAAGACACACAGAGACGGACAGGCAGAGAGAGAGAGATTATAATTCTTCAGATTATTAACCTCATCTTTACAGGTGAATCTTTTATGTTTTTTACAATATTTATGACTATACTAGATTTCTGATAAGTTAATTTATTGGTAAACCAATAAATCAGCCTATATTGAAGAAATGAGTCACCTGAATAATATATATCCAGCCCATTAAATAAGACCTGTAGTCACTGTGATACACAAATATGAGGTTTAACTAAACTTCTCTCACTGTGTGTGTGTGTGTATTATTTTGCTTAGGCATTGTGAAACTAATAACCTGGTGTAGAACTCAATATATGTATGTTCCAGAACGAAGTGTTAGCTGAGTATAGAGCAGTATAAGAGAGATGACACAGGAATAAATGATTATCATATGAACTTCATTAGCTTACAGCTGTTTCACTGCATCTGAGTCCACTGCATCTTATAGTAGAAACAGCTGTAAGCTAATGAAGTTTATAAGATAATCATTTTTTC
The DNA here is from genome assembly GCF_001194135.2 of Octopus bimaculoides. Taxonomy (NCBI): domain Eukaryota; kingdom Metazoa; phylum Mollusca; class Cephalopoda; order Octopoda; family Octopodidae; genus Octopus; species Octopus bimaculoides. Next base: position 120,431,434 of record NC_068981.1, on the reverse strand, counting down.
CTGTCATCTCTTTAATGTGTAGTGTGTATGTGTGTGTGTGTGTGTGTGTGTGTGTAGTTATAACAATAATAATCCTTGGATGGAATTTATATTAAAAAATTCTGTTTAGTCTATTCTTTCTTTCTGTCAAGACAGGAGGAGGCATGTAGGATGGAGAATCGCTAAAGAGGTCACAGGATGTATGATGAAAGATTTCAGACAAAGGACACTAAAATAAGAATAATAATAAGAAAGCTGAAGTGAACAAGTATAAAGTGCATGTTGCTAATTGGCAAACAATATGACCAGCCCCAAATATAACAATTTCTGTTTCAACACACAATTTCACATCAGCAATATTACAAAACAAATGCATGTGTATGTCTGTATGTATGTATATATGTATGTATGTACAAGGTAAATTGTTGCCATTTTATATTTTTAATTTCATGTATGTGCATTGTTTTGGATTTTGTCAACTACACAGTATAGTGGGGTCAGTTGGGAAAAACAGTACTATGACACAATTCACTCCACCAAAAATTTGGAAACAACATACTGTACTGCTTGGCACTCATGCCAGAAGCTCCAATACGAACATTTCAGAGTGTTTGGGTGTCAATCTGAGGACATGTACCGAGAGTGATAAAAATCAAACATCCAGTCAACATCATGGTGTGTGGAATGATCACTAGTGATGGAGATATTATGCCTTCATTCATCTTCTCACACGGCCTCACATTCAACATGGAGGCCTACATCAAGTGCCTACGGGAGGTAGTGCTGCCCTGCGTCAAGAGGGTGGCTGCTGGAAGATCCTATGTCAGGCAACTGGACTCTGCATCATGTCACACAAGTAGGAGAATCCAGTCATAGCTGTCAGACAATTTCTGCAACCACATCACCCCTAACATCAAGCCACCTAACTCCCCAGACTTCGACCTCCTTGATTATTATGTGTGGGGCGCAGTTGATCGAGAGACCAGCAAAACTCCTTGTAACACCAAAGATGAACTGAAGGGAAGGATTATGGCAGCATTCACCAACTTAAACAAGGAGACCATCCAGAAAAGTTGTCTGGAGGCCGTGGTTGAAGCCAATGGCGATTTTATTGAATAAATTTACTCTTTACTATTTGAAGATATTTTTATGTAATTTTGGTAAATATATCTGTTAAGATGAGGTGTGTCAGTATTATTATCATTTTTGTGTAATTTAGACGACAGTTTATTCACCACACCCTGTATGTGTGTGTGTGTGTATGTGTGTGTGTGGTTAAGAATAGAAAATATATACTGCACTGGAATGAAATTCTCAAAATTACTTGATAAATACACCAGAAACTGAGGACAATCAAAGATGTAAATAATCTTTGATGATAATCCTGCTCTTACTTATTTTAATGTATGATAATTTATTTTATTGATCTGAGAAAATTGAAAGGTAACAATGGACCTGGAAACATTTGTATTTGGGAAACCAAATACAACAAGGTATTCTATCCCATAATCTACCAAGCTCGCTTTTTCAATTTGAAAATTTCAATATAACTTACCACACATTAAGTAATTTACATATTTTATTTACATTAAAATTGAATTTCAGTTTAATTACTATGAAGAACATTATCACACATCTTGGTCTTTCATCATTGTCAGTCTCCCTTTTCCTATAGTTACCGTCATACTGATTGCATATGACATTTTTTTCTGCACGTCTCCGTTACCCAATAACATATCAAGTCCATAGCAGCATGATTGTCTCTCTTGCACACTTACGCTAATGCCTTGAATTCAAAATGTCATTCACTCAGGCTATTACTGCTCTGCTTTATATACAGAAGTCACTTTATACACCCAATAGATATACATTTCATACCATTTCTCTCCAATCTTCTATGTTCAGTACCCATGTCTTACTAACAAGCAACATCACACTCTACCTTTCACCCATCTACCACTCCTTCTTCACACAACCTACTGTTGTTTCACTACACTCAACTTCAAAACTAATTAGACATAACTAATTAGCTTCTTCCTTGCCAATAAAGGACCTTTTAAGTAGTTTCTCAAACTTATAGAAATAGCAAAAAACAAAGCAAAAGATAAAAAGTGGGGATTAAGCAGCAGAAGATGGGAAAAGGGAGTTTGTCCTTGAAAAAAATGGTATGTTTAACCGTGCCTTGCAGACATGACTGCAAAAGCATTTGCCATGGAGAATGCCCAGTGACACTTGCTACAACAATCACCCCACATCACGGGGCTCATTTCTCAGACAGGCTAGTTATCCTGATTTTGTGGAGGAAACTAGCAGTGCAGGCTCTGAGAACATCTGAGGTCTTGGCAGTAATCATCATAAACTGACGGCAGCCGGACAGGATCCTATATTTATTTATCTATTTTTCTCTCCTGTGTTTCATGTGACTGATGCAACAAGGTTGGAGCCAGAGAACATGTCACTGCCCCCCTTGTTATTTTGTCAGAGAGCTCACCATCTCTATGGTCGAGATGTACTGGCTCCAGTTGAGACAGGAAGCCAGCTGCATCGAGACCTCTTCTAATTATATCATTCAGAGTAGCATGTTGGAGGAGCTGGCCCACACTATGGCTGCAGGATAATAGATGCAGGCTGAATTCATCAACTTATCACATGAATTTTGTTTTTGTTGTGAGAGTGAGACAGAAGAGATTAATTACATATTCACACCCACGCACATTCATTTGCAAACTCTTAAATACACAATCCCTTCTGATTCGAATAATGATTGCTAAGAAGTTAAAAAGCTAACTTAGAAATGATTGTTGCCTGAGACTGACTGTACTTGAGTTTTTGTTGGTAATTTTTATTTTGTCTGTTTTTAATTATTTTCATAGCCTTGACACAAAATCAAAATCTAGTTTGACATATCATGTGGTTGTAAATTGAAACTTTATTGATTCGATTAAGGTCTCTAATTTCAGTTCCTTCTAAATAATTCTTTGACACATTCCTTGACATTGATTGAGTTTGTTAAGGTTCAGTTTTGTTATAAATAATCTTTGTTGTAACATACACCCATACACACAGACATGTAAACATTGTGTGTGTGTGTGTATATATATATATATATATATATATATATATGTATTTGTGTGTGTATATATATATGTATGTATGTACATGTGTTCATATATGTATGTATATGTGTGTGTGTGTACATACATACATACATACATAAGAGCAAAGGAATCTGATGCGCATCCTCCAAATTCAATCTATTAATGGCATATTGAAAATTTCTAACTCATTCCAAAGATTCTCCATCTGAGATTCTTTAAATGAATATATGCACAAATCAACTCAACCACATTTTTTATAAACCCTGGGAACTAAAAAAGTTATACAATTTTCTTAGCAACCAGGTTGAACTTCATTAAGAACTTAAATCTCAAGAAAAACATACATACATACATACATATACACATACATACATGCATGCATGTATTATTTTCTTGAGATTTAAGTTCTTAATGAAATTCAAACTGGTTGCTAACAAAACAGTATGACTTTTTGAGTTCCCAAGGTTTGTAAATATGTGGTTGAGCTGTTGTGTACATATTTTCATTTAAAGAATGCATGCATGCATTTTATAAATGTTCAGTGTCACATTCATTAAAGTCCCCTTACATAGTTTGTAAGTGAAAATTGCTCCCCAGATTAATAGTCTTTTTCTATTTTTGATTATTTTGCGTTGTTACTGAGACATGAAATTAATGAATGTAGAATACAATTACATATATTACAATGAATTGTTTTATGTAATATGAGAGAAATGAGTTAAAAATCGTTTGGTATATGTCACAGCACTTTTTTTTTTACGTCCTCACACCCACTAACTTTAGCACCTGGCTACACCTCTGTATGTGTATGTGTAAATATGTTCAGTATATAATATTTTTGAATAATTAAAGGAAATCAGATATACTGTTCATCATCATTTAATGTCCATTTTCCATGCTGGCATGGGTTGGACAGTTTAATAGGAGCTGGCCAGCTGAAGGGCTGTTCAGACTCCATATCTGTTTTGGAATGGTTTCTACAGCTGGATGCCCTTCTTAATGCCAACCACTTTACAGAATGTACTGGGTGCTTTTACACAGTACTAATATGGGTGCTTTTTACATGGCACCAGGCACTTACAAGCCCACAAAATTAGGGGTGCTTAGCTGCAGAGGTTTGCAAGGGCAACCACGCTTTTACTTAGCTTGATATGTCTTTTCCAACACAGCATCCCCTCTGTGAGTCCCAATGTTTGTAGATCCTTTCTCACCATTTTGTCCCATATCTTTGTGGGTCTACTCCTTCCACATATTTCCTCTACAATTAGAGATCAGCACCTCTTGATGCCACTGTCTTCATTCATATACATATGTACAAATAGATAGGCAGGCAGGCAGGCAGGCAGGCAGGCATCAGTCAGCCCATCTGTCCGTCCATCCAGCTGGATGCCCTTCCTAATGCCTACCACTTTACACAATGTACTCGGTGCTTTTTTTTTAATCTTTATACATATCATGTGGCCATATAAGTTCTGCATACAAGGGGGTACTTAAAAGTTCCTAGCTTTAACAATATCACGAAAGGCCTGGTTGGCAGCCCAACCTTCTGAGTTCTTTTACTATGCTTAGAGAACTGAAGAACTGCTGCAATAAGTGTGTGAATCTGAGCGGGGAATATGTTGAATGAAATCATATTAACTGATCTTCTTGTATTTTCTTTTACCCAAAGCCAGGAACTTTTAACCATCCTCTCATACACACACACACACACACACACACACATATATACGCAAGGAGTTACTGAAAAGTACCGGGTATCACAAAGGCCTGGTGGGAGGCTCAACCTTCCAAGTTCTTTTACAGGGCTTAGAAAAATTGAAGAGCTGCTGCAATAAGTGTGTGAATTTAAGAGGGGAGTATGTTAAATAAAATCATAATTAACTGATTTTCCTGTAATTTCTTTTACCCAAGGCCATGATCTTTTCAGCACCCCCTCATATATGTATATAGATGTATGTGTGTATGTATACATGCACATGCACACTAGCACACACACACACACAATTGGCTTCTGCACAGTCTTTGTGTACTTAATTCCACTAAAAACCCATTGGTCAACCTGAGGCAACAGTTGAAGAACTTTCCCCAAGGTTTATCATCCATTTAGCTAAATATCATTTATCATATTCCATCATAAACAAGAGATGTCAACTGCAATTCCTAACACTAGGTTTGTCATATACATCTTTTCTATTTTACTTGTTTCAGTCATTTGACTGCAGCCATGCTGGGGCTCTGCCTTGAAGAATTTTTAGTTGAATGAATTGACCCCAGTACTTATTTTTTTAAAGCCTCATACATATTTTATTGATTTCTTTTTGCTGAACTGCTAAGTTTTGGAGACATACACACACATATGGATATATGTATATATATAAATGTCTATATATATATATATATGACAAGCTTCTTTCAGTTTCCGTTTACCAAATCCACTTACAAGCCTTTGGTTGGCCTGAGGCTATATTAAAAGACACTTGCCCAAGGTACCATGCAGTGGAACTGAACCTGCATCCATGTGGTTGGAAAGTAAGCTTCTTACTACACAGTCACTGCCAGCATGGACAACAGACATTAAATTATGATGATGGTGGTGGTGGCGGCAGTGGCGGTGGTTGTTGTTGTTGTTTTAATCTTTGTAATGTACTTCATACAATATAATCTTGTTATTCTTTACAATATAGAGCAGACAGTTGACTACAGTTATCACACTATTGTATGTAGTAAATAAATATAATGTAAAATAGTTAATTGTCATACTTAACATATACATGTTGTTAATAGGCCAGTTGTATTTGTCCTGAGACGACATCTCTAATGGACTTGCTGTGTTAAAAACAATAAATATCAAAGAGGGACAAAAATTAACCCCAGCAGCTGTCAGTGAGGGTACCAGATGCATTTCAGCCTTTTTAGGTATTTTTAATACATCTATTCACAGCCAGCTACATGTTTGGCTGAAAATTTATTGTCTCTGACATAGGAAAATGTGAACAAAACATTCATTGACGTTGTGAATAGCTGCCTTGTTGATTAAAAGTCTGGTATATCAGGTGGTATCAAAAGGTTCCCAGACTAGTTATGGAATCTGGCTTGGAAGTCGTTTTCCATAAGTGAGACAAGGACCTTCAGCAATTCACTCTGGATCTCAACAGAGATGTTAAAACAGTGACCTTTGAGATGCATTTTCATTTTGGGGAAGAGATGGAAGTCCACAGGTGCTAAATTTGGTGACTAGTAGTTTTGGGCGAGAAACTCGTGAGTAAGGAGAGCTTGGCGAAGAATCCAATTCTTTGCCCTCCACAGATCCAGTCGCCTTTGCAAGATGTCCTCTCTCAAATGCTTCAAAATGTTGCAGTAGAACTCTCAATTGATGGTCTGACCCTGGGGACAAATTCTCGATACACAATATCACATTTCTGGGGGTGACGCTCATGGCAGTTCTTCCAGATCATTCATCGTCTTCCAGATCATTCATCGTCTTCCAGGGACATTCTTCTGCTTTTAAAGCACTCATGCCACTCAAAACATTGTGTACAACCCATTGCATTGTTGCTGTGAGCTTGCCGAAGCATGTTCAATGTCTCTGTAGCAAATTTCCCAAGTTTAATGCAAAATTTCACATTAGCTCTTTGTTCCTGTACATGTTCCTGTCAAAATCATAGACTACAGTATACATGTGATCACAAAAACACAAATTTTACAACTTGCGAATTAAACACTGTGATGTCACTCGGCACACTGCCTCATGAAAGTTACTGCTAGCTCTCACTAGGCATACAATTGTATGCTGCCATCTGTTGGCACACTACAGAATTAGTTCAGGAACTTCTTGATATCACCTCGTATTCAGTTGATGTGGTATTTAATTAAAATAGTCTTCCACATATCAGCCTATCAACAATGTGTATACATTTTGATTAGGCAGTGAACTGGCAGAATCGTTAGCATGCCGGGCGAAATGCTAAGCAGTATTTCGCCTGCTGTTATGTTCTGAGTTCAAATTCCGCCTAGGTCAACTTTGCCTTTCATCCTTTCAGGGTTGATAAATTAAGTACCAGTTATGCACTGGGGTCAATGTAATCGACTTAATCCCTTTGTCTGTCCTTGTTTGTCCCCTCTATATTTAGCCCCTTGTGGGCAATAAAGAAATAAGAAACGTTACCATGCCGGGCAAAATGCTTAGCGGTATTCATCTGTCTTTACATTCTGAGCTCAAATTCCACCGAAGTCGACTTTACCTTTCATTCTTTTAGAGTCAATAAATTAAGTACCAGTTGAGCACTGGAGTCAATCTAATCAACTGGCCCCCTCCCCAAAAATTTCGAGCCTTGAACCTAGAGTAGAAAAGATTATGGTATGTTGATGGTTGTTCTGATTAAATACTGCTTAAGTTGTGTCTACCAGATTTATATTTATAATCTGTTCTCTCTGTCATTTACCTTTTACATGATACCTTTCCACAGCATGGTGACACTACAGCCGATGTGAGGACTTCAAGCACTGCTTCCCATACTGATAACATCCGTTCCATTTATGGACCTTCTGTAGCCAGGTAAGAATCACTCTTAACCATGCTTGCATACAAAAACAAGTTGGAGAATTACTTTAGTGTGATGGCATCACAAATGTCCTGGATAGAGTAGAGCTAAATAGGAGGTATTGATCTCTTAATTATAAAAACACTTAATAACCAAATCACAACCGACATCTACCACAAACCTACAGATTCACAACATTCAGCTCATGCCACCCAAAACACACCAAGATAAATATCCCTTTCAATTTAGCTAAAAGAATTTGCACCATTGTCTCTGACCCAACCACTTGAGAAATACGCTTACAAGACCTCAAAAAAACACTATTACAACGCCAATATCCCTCCACACTCATAGACTTTGGAATAAAACGTGCCAAGGAACTTGACAAAAACACACTGAAAACCACCCAACACAGTAACACACCCAACCCCAAAATACTTCTATACATCTCCACCCACAACCCCAAAAACATCGAAGCATACACCACAATTAAACAAGACCTCCCCTTACTCACCACAGACCCGAA
>NC_068981.1:120422753-120423223 GCF_001194135.2 Octopus bimaculoides | reverse complement strand
ATGAATAATATTATCAATACACACAAAGTCCTTAAATGCAAAAGGCAGCACAAATCTTTGAAAAAAAACTCTTAACTAATGCCAAACTACACACACCACTTCCACCCCCATCAGTTAAAAAATGTGCACACCCTTACTGTAGTACCTGCCCTGACCTACTTGAAGGCTCTGAATTTACCTTCAAACAAGGAACAAGGTTTAAAATCAAGACCAATTTCCCTTGTTCCTCCGAGAACCTCATTTATGTCCTCACATGCGCAGGTTGCCAACACAACTATATCGGACAGACGTAGAAGAGTAGCAGTCCATAAAGAAAAAATAAATCTTTCACAACACTGCCAAATTCCACTCAGTAGCCACATAGACTCTTGCGCCAGAAATAAAAACCCTAAGTTCCTTATATTCCCTTTCTATCAATGTAAAGACAGAATCTCTACACAAGAAAGAATCAACAAGGAGAATCTTTTTAT
>NC_068981.1:120422425-120422743 GCF_001194135.2 Octopus bimaculoides | reverse complement strand
ATCAATGTAAAGACAGAATCTCTACACAAGAAAGAATCAACAAGGAGAATCTTTTTATAGAGAAATTCCAAACGCTTCTTAACATACAAACTCCTCGGTGACCATTTTCCCTTCTATCGCCTACCCAATGAAATACATATAAGTTTACTTCTTGTTTCTCTAAGAACAGACATAAACTTCCTGTTGACAAAGAGTCCAGAACTCCAACTAAAGAGTATAAAACCCACAGAATTGTCTTCCCTTACACACACTTCCTGTTTTGACACCACACTTCCTGTTTAACACATAAACTCTCAGCCTTTTTTAAACACAACACCA
>NC_068981.1:120416891-120422083 GCF_001194135.2 Octopus bimaculoides | reverse complement strand
TTATTGATATTTAGAAGAAGTAACAGAGTGACTCACGGTCTGAGGGTTTCATGCATTAGCACTTGCCAAGCTAGTTACAGGTTGAAGACCTGTGAGTTTATGCAGCTGGTAATAAAGATATTTCCATCTGGATTGTTCTGGGTCGAATTTTAAAATCATAATAATGTCATGTGGGTAATTCAATGCACCAGCATGACCGCAGCCACTTGGCTGAAACACATAAATAAATAAATGTTGTTCGGTAAGCACAGATAAATAAGTAAGCAAAGTAATAAAGAGAGAGAAAACGTGTGTGTGTGTGTGTGTCCTTATCTTGTCATCACATGATTGTTATAAATGATTGTCACTCATACTTGTAATGTCTTTCATTTCATTTCCAGTGTTCTGTGAAAACATGTTTTACAATGGGGAAATGTTACTTTGCTTGGAAACAGTTAAGGGTTGCCAACAGGAAGGGTAGCCAGCTGGAGAAAATCTGGTGCGATAAACTCTATCCTACCCATGCACGCATGGATAAGGGGACATTAAAAAAATGTGTGTGCATCTTGTAGTAAAACATGTAAACATTGATAAGGACTCTCATAAACTAGTGTTTTTTTTTAATGAAAATCATTTGTGATGTTTGTTCCACCCGAGTTGCACAGATAACCTCTTGTTGCTCTCTTTATGACTGACCCATTGGAAACCTTTAACCATCACATGGCTATCACATCTACTTGAACAAAAGGGCAGATGCATAATTTGGTTTTCATGTCTTCATCATTAGCTAAATTTGAACAGATGCTAGGGTATTGTGAGGAACATGGCAAGGGTAGCAGGTAGAGAGGAAAGTAAAATGTCTACTCCATATTAAATATTACCAAGTTCCTAATTTTTCTCCCAAAATATTCATTGTTGTGTTTGTGTTCCATTCCTGCAAGGGAACTATTGGAGGTCCAGCATGAAGACGAGAAGCTCAAGTTTAAAATGCATGGTTTCTGTACCAATGCTAATTATTCTACCAAGAAGTGTATTTTCCTCTTGTTCATCAACCGTAAGTATCTCTCCCCCCCTCTCTCTCTCTCTCGTTACTTATCTACATATTTATCTTATTATTGCTTTCTATGTCTCTCCATTTCTTTTTCTTGTTCTCTCACTCTTTCCATATATATGTGTGAATGTATGTATATTTATGTTGATGTATGTAGGTATGTATACAAGCCTTATTCACCACTAACTAAAAAAGAGTGATGAGAGGGTATCAAGCTATTTATCCTAAGGTCATCTCCATGAAAGGAGGGGAGAAAGATTGTTAAATTCAATTGAGATAAGTTCTGAGCATTAAAAGAACTAAAGTGGAGGGCATCAAACTTCATGCGACAACTTGGCCTTCAATACATCACAGAAAACCAAATTAACTCAAAATAACTGTGGCATTTGTCCTGGGATAAAATCACCTATAGACATTCTGTGTTAAATAATTTTCATTTGCTCCTGATATGTTTTTGTGTCTTTAACACCCTATGTTTATTAGAGACTTTATATCAGGACAAATACTGCAATAAATTTGGCTTTCTACATTGCTTCTGCATTATGTATGATACACAGATTACTGCTTTTTTATAATTCTTTTAAAATGATAATGCCTAGCATGGCCACTGTACAATGACTGAAATCAGTTAACGGATAAAGATTTAAGTGTTATATTATAGCAGGGATCTTGAACTTATGGCATTTCAACATTGCTGTTCAAATTTATGGGAAAATACCTCTTGCTTTAGAAGTTCTCAATTAACAAGGGGTAGTTAGGAATAAATGAGCTTGTAAAAGTGAGAACTACCGATGTATAACAGAAACGGTAGAGCATCCAATAAGATGCTTGTTTTTAAATTCTGAGCACAAATCCTGCTGATGTCAATTTTACCTTCCATTCTCATAATCAAGAATTGGAATAAGTTTAGTTGATTGTACGTTCCTATAAATTTATGGCCTTCTGCTAAAGTTAATCAATATTGACAGGGGAAAAAATCAGTCTTTCATGTAACCAAACATATCATGTACTTGATTAGTTATTATTAGTTATTGGTATTTCATATATACTGGCTTTGGCTAACTATTTCTTTTCAGATTTCATTATTATTATTATTATTATTATTATTAATAATAATAAGGCTATGGGTGGGCAAAATGGTTGGCATGCTAGGTAGAATGCGTCTGCCTTTACATTCTGAGTTCAAATTCCACTGAGGTTGACTTTGCCTTTCATCCTTTCGTAGTCAGTAAAATAAGTCCGAGTTGATCACTTGGGTTGATTTAATTGACTTAACCCGACCCACTAGATTGGCTTCATTTTTCATCCTTCCGGAATCTATAAAGAAAGAACTATTTTGGTGCGCTGTACTGAGAACAGTCTCTCTGAGCTGCATTAAAGAGGCCAAGAAAGTAGTATGTCGAACGCTTTTGTGGGCACTGAAGCATCCAATGTGCGACCTTTAGTCACGGCCCCACTGATCCTTTCTCCACCACTCTGTGAAATTGCTAAAATAAGAATGACCATGAGCCAGTGAGAAAGTCACTATATGACTTAGTTGACTTGCTACAAAAAGCAGTCAAATCTATTTCAAATCACACCCTACAACATTAGAAATGGTAGGACACATTGGATAATAAAGCCCTTGATATACCGTGTCTGATAAAGGAAAAACAAAAAGGACAGTCATGGCTGGAGTATCTTTGATTATAGGTTTACTCAGTTCCCGCTGACCTGGAGCTAAGCAACAACAACCACACCACATCATACCATGTCATATGACATGATTCTTCTACCATGTGGTTTGTACATATGAACAAGCCTTCACTTTTCTGCTTATAACCTTTGAAAACTAGATGGCAGAACCTCATACTAGCTGACCAATGAAAGCACATCTAGTTATTTATACAACCTCCTGAAAACAGGTCCACCAAGCAAGTGTCTACGTCAGTGGTTCTCAACCATTTTTGACCTGTGCACCCCTTTGATTTCTATCTTGCTCTACTGGACCCTAATATACATTCAATGTTTAACCCTTTAGCATTCAGATTATTCTGTCTAATGTGAAGCTTATTTATTCACATTGTCTTGAATTAAGCAGGCATCTTTCAGCTTCAAGATTTTGATGATGGAATTATTTATTATTAAAATGACATTGTAGGGTAGATGTGAAGGACCAGATCTGGCCAGTTTGAGCATAAAACAGGTAGAATGTTTGGGCATACTAAAGGGTTAAAAAAGTCCCATAATATTTTTATAATTAAATATTATTAGGAATTGTATTAAAAAGGAGTTGAATTATTTCATGTATTGTAGAAGTATGACAGATTTATTGCAGATAAATTTTAATAACAAAATCTTATATGGACCCCCGCCAAGGGCCATGTAGACCCTGGTTGACAACCACTGCTCTGCATGATTCCTTGACCTGTTAAAAGTAGAAGTCAAATCTCACAAATTATACTGTACCATCTTAAATAAAGAAAGGATACATTAGATAATGTAGTCATATATAGTTCTAACAACATGGGATGTTCACAACTGGAATGCTTTTGATTGCAGGTCTGCTCATTCACAGTTGACCAAGGGCTAAACAAATGCAGCCTGCTCAACATAATCATCAAAACTCTCGCTCAATAATTGCCCAAGCATTTCATAATAGAAATGAAATGATACATTTGAAAATACTGATGAATTGTTTCATTGTGGTACTGGCACGGCTGTGTGGTAAGGAGTTTGCTTCTCAACCAGATGGTTCCAGGTTCAACTAAACTCTTCAAGGTAGTGCCCCAGCATGGCCACAGTCCAATGGCTAAAATATGTAAAAGATAAAAGATATCATCCATCTATATCACCCCAGCATTATTATAATGACAATTATGAGTTCAGCACCCAGAAGACACAAACTGGGTGTGCATTCATCAGGTGGAATATCTTGCTGAACTCTCAGTTTATATCCTCTGTTGTATCTTTTATCTTTAACTTGTTTCAGTCATTTGACTGCAGCCTTACTGGAGCATTGACTTGAAGAATTTAGGCAAACAACTCAACCCCAGTACTTATTTTTGTAACTCAGGTGCTTATTCTGTCAGTCTCTTTTACTGAACCACAAAGCTATGAGAGACATAAACAAACCAATATTGATTGTCAAGCAATGGTAAAGAACAAATGCAACACAGACACAAAGTCTCACATACATATGTATAGGCTTCTTTCAGTTTCTGTCTACCAAATTCATTCACAAGGCTTTATTTGACCTGGGACTATAGATAGAAGACACTTACCCTTAGGTGCCACTCTGTGGGACTGAACTCAGAGCCATATGGTTGGGAAGCAAACTTCTTCAGCACAAAGCCTATATTTTTTTAATTGTGTGTCATCACAGCTCTTTAAACATTATTCGCTGTCTAAAAGAATAAAATGGTAATTGTTGTAGTCATTTGTTTATGATCAAATAATAAATTGATAATAAACAGCTACTACAGTCAGATCAAAAGTGATTGATCTTCTGGTTCTCTTACAGATCGACTTGTTGATTCTTCTGCCTTGAAGAAGGCTCTAGAGGTTGTATACGAAGCCTATTTACCCAAGAATTCTCACCCATTTATGTACATCAGTTTAGAGATAGCACCTCAGAATGTTGATGTTAATGTTCACCCAACCAAACATGAAGTCCATTTTCTCAATGAAGACAGTATCATTGAAAGTGTACAGAAAACTGTCGAGACAAAACTGTTGGGATGCAACTCATCTCGAACATATTTCACACAGGTATCTTTGAAATTGTTTTTGCATATTTTTTTAATTTGTTCTTTTATTTTCAACTGACTGTGACCGCAAATTACTACTATCTGTTTTTGTAAATTGAATAGTAAGGTCAAGACTTGTTTTCTTGTCATGCTACCAGAACATAAGGATATTATCACATGTTCTTGCAGGAAAAAGAAAAGTAAACTATGAATGTTAATCTTAATTTTAATTCAATTTTTTTTAATAGTTCTTTTTTCTTTACATATTCCATTTTAGTACATATTTTTGATAAGGATTTTCAAAAACCGAAACATGTAAAAGGAAAATTAAAATGTACCCAATTTTAAGAAAGGAGCATTTTCGTTCTTGTTTTTCATAAATATATATATATATATATATATATATATATATATCATCATCATTATCATCATTA
>NC_068981.1:120408333-120416881 GCF_001194135.2 Octopus bimaculoides | reverse complement strand
TATTTGTCCCCCCACCATTGCCTTGACAACTGACACTGGTGTGTTTATGTCCCCATAACTTAGCAGTTTGGCAAAAGATACCGATAGAATAAGTACTAGACTTACAAAGAATAAGTCCCGAGATCGACTTCTTCGACTAAAACCTTTTAAGGCGGTGCTCCAATATGGCCACAGTCAAAATGACTGAAACAAGTAAAGGAGTAGGAGAATATATATATATATATATATATATATATATATATCATCATCATTATCATCATTATTTAATGTGCATTTTCCATGCTAGTATGAATTGGATGGTTTGAGAGGAACTGGTAAGCCAGGTAAGAGAGCTACATCAATCTCCATTTGTCTGCTTTGGCATGGTTTCTATGGCTGGGTGCCTTTCCTAATGCCAGACACTTTACAGAGCAGTAAAAGGATTAGCTCTCTGAACTTTGCACAGCCCATTCTTATTCTAGTAACTATACTTTCAAAGCATCCTCCTCCACTGCTAACTTGGTCACTTAGGTAATGGAAGTTATCTACTTCTAAGGATCCCCACCAGATATTTCAGGAATGCTATTTATATAAGTATGTATACACACACACACACTTAGGATGCTGAACCTTTCAGGCAAGATGACAAAGAACTGAGATACCTGGTGCCTTGCCGTACTCAAGAAGACCTGTACTCCACAGCAGAAGTGTTAAGACCGATCCTGTGGGTGGTATAAAGCATTCATAGCAGTGCCACATAAAAGCACCTGTGCAGTCTCATGTAAAAGTGCCTGTGCATGGCCACATGAAAGTTCCCATGCCATGCCACATAAAATCACCCAGCACACTTTGTCAAGTGATTGGTATTAGGAAGGGTATCCATTCCAAATCAGAGCGGAGTCTGGTGCAGCTCCCCAATTTTCCACCTCTGGTCAAACCATCCAACGAATGCCAGCATGGACATCAGACATTAAATGATGATGATGATGATGATAGTGTATTTATATGTCTGTGTGTGCATGTGTTACTGTCTCCTTGCCTTGACTGCATATGATAGTTGTAAACAAGTGTCAGTCATGAAAGTGGTGTCCTTCACTTCCAAACTTCCATGAAGACACGCTTAGTCATAGGAAATATTACCTTACTTAATAACATGTGAGGGTTGACAACAGGAAGAGTATCCAGCTGTAGAAAATTTACCTCAACAATGCAATTGATGATGATGATGTAGGAGGCTGTCTACCATCAGTTTATTGTTCTTTCTTCAGCTAACATAGCTTGCACAGACTTATTATTTGCACGTGTAAATCCTTCCTTTTCTGCAGGCTTTGCTTCCAGGGGTCACAACAAATCTGGACACTGAGCCTAAGAAAACATCAGAGGGCTCTAACCAAGGTAAATAACTCTCTACTTCAATCCTTTATTTACTAGTTTACAACAAAAGTGACAGCACTTTCCCTCTCTTTCTCAGTTTAAGACAAGGGGCAACAGACCAAAATGTTAGAGTCTTCATTCCTTGCATTAAGTCAACTTATAAAATTCTTCTAAGAACTCTTCTTAGTAACTCTCAGATTTAATAAACCTTAGTAAAATGAGATGTAACAATAGTCAATATACCCCTCTGGACTTGGTACAACTTTGCCTTTCATCCTTTTGGACGAAAGGCAAAGTTGGCCCTGAGATTTGAACTCATTAAGCAGTGAATTAGGACAAATATTGCATTGCAGTCTATCCAGCACTCTAACAACTCTGCCAATTCCCTCACAATTAGGTAAGGATGGCCATTGCTAATATTTCTGAGCAAATAAGGTGGCAAGCTGGCAGAATCATCAGCACACCAGGCCAAATGCTTAGCAGCATTTCATCTGTCTTTATGTTCTGAGTTCAAATTCTGCTGAGGTTGACTTTGCCTTTCATCCTTTCATGGTTGACAAGATAAGTACCAGTTGAGAACTGAGGTCAATAGAATTGACTTACCCCTTCCTCGATATTGCTGGCTTCATGCCAGAATTTGAAACTAATATTTCTGAACAAATAAGGTGATGAGCTGGCAGAATTGTTAGCATGCTGGGCAAAATGCTTAGCAGCAGTTCATCCATCTTTACGTTCTGAGTTCAAATTCTGCTAAGGTTGACTTTGCCTTTCATCCTTTTGTGGTCGATAAAATAGAGACCAATTTAACATTGGAGTCAATCTAATTGACTTACCCCTCTCTTGAAATTGCTGGCCTTGTGGCAAAATTGGAAACCATATTTCTGAGCAAATACTTAATTTAGTTAATTACTTCTGTAGATCTAGTTTTAACTGGCACTCCATCACTTATGACACTGAGGGTTCCAGTTGATCCGATCAACGGAAATGCTTGTGAAATTAATATGCAAGTGGCTGAGCATTCCACAGACATACATACCCTTAATGTAGTTCCCAGGGAGATTCAGCGTGACATAGAATGTTACAAGACTGGCCCTTTGTATGACAGATACAACTCATTTTTGTCAACTGAGTGAACTGGAGTAATGTGAAATAAAGTGTCTTACTCAAGGACACAATGTACCACCAGGAATTGAACGTGTGATCGTCTGAATGTGATTCAAATACCCTAACCACTAAGCCACACACCTTCATATCTAGTTAAGCCAAGTTAATTAGAGCAACCCAATAGCACAAACAGTAATAAAGCCAAGTCTATTGTGGATGATTCTGTTGGCATGGCCATGGCTAATTTGCATCCTATTTGCCATTTTATCAATAGTCACCAATCTGTTCAACAGAAACCATGTCATGGATTCCTTCATTGCTGTCATCACCACAAGACATGGCTGGATATCAGCTTGATGCATGACATATAACCATTTTTGAATTTTTTTCAATGCATTTGTAGACAGTTCATAGTGATTAAACACTATTCTGATACAGTCCTGAAAGTTTCCAGTGGATACACCTTTGACTCACAGAAATCAATCATTGAACACTGTTTTTAGAATGAACTGAAAGCAGAGCAGAGTGGCCATAGTTAACCTAATAACAATGACAACTAAATTGACATTTTAAGTTCAAACTAACACTGTATTGACTTGAAGGAGACCATGTTTAGTGATGTACATGCAACTAATCTTCCTGCCAATGGAAAAAATTATAAATGCATTGCTAATAATAAATGACTCACCATAGTATTGGTTTTTTTTTTTATTTTAGATTATGTCTCAGTTTTGTTTAACCCTTTCTCACTCAGATTACTCTCTCAAATGTAATGCTTATTTATTCAGATTACTTTGAATTAATCAGATTTTATCTCATTGCTTTGAGATTTTGATAACATGATTATTTATTTTTATAATTATATTGTTGGTTAGGTCCAAGAGGCAGGATCTGACCAATTCAAACATAAGGCAGGAATATTTTGGCCAGATATGACCAGTTTAAATGCTAAAGAGTTGACCCCTTTGATACCAATATACCAGAGACTGCGCCTGACTCTTGTTTCCAAGAGTCCTGAATTAAAATCTTCCATCAGAACTTAACGTTAATTTATGATCCAAACACCACTTAATAATGACAAAGTTATTTTACTAAATTCTTCATTATTTTCCAAATGAATTAAAGTAAAAACAGAGTATCTCAACAAAAATATGGTAACAAAAGGGTTAAACATTATAAAAATTCATTTTAGCTCTAATTCTATAATATTTTGATCTGAATTTTTGTAGGAGACAACAATCCACCTAAAGTTTATGCATACCAAATGGTACGCACTGATTCCAAAGAACAAAAGTTAGATGCTTTTCTAAACAAGCCATCATCTTTTACATCCATTATGAAGACTTACCCAGTTTCTGAAGATGTTGAAATGACAGCTGATTCAGCTACCAAATCTGATAGTAAAACACCACAGAAGGAAAATGTCGAGATGCAGCCTAGTAAAAAGTTAGTCTGCTTCTCCATCATATTTTTACTTCAGTTCCACTGTGTATGGTTTGGTACTTTTTTGATGATTCTGATTAATTTCATATTTTTTTGTTTCAATCAGTTCTGTTCTTTGAATTATATTCTTGTTAAATTCATAGGCACAGGTGTGGCCGTGGGGTTAAGAAGTTTGCTTCCCACCTATGTGGTTTTGGTACCTTAGGCAAGTGTTTTCTACTATAGCCCCAAGCCAACCAAAGTCTTGTGAACAGATTTGGTTGGTAGATGGAAACTGAAAGAAGCCAGTTGTGTGTATGTGTGTGTGTGCTTGCATGTGTGTGTGTGTATGTATATACATATGTGTATATATGTGTGTGTGTGTGTGTGTGTGTGTGTGTGTGTGTGTGTGTGTGTGTGTGTGTGTATTAAAGAAATGACAAGAGACCAGAAGATTTGCTGTACTTGATAAGATGCATCAAGCTAAGTAAAATTGGTTGCCCTTTCCGGTGCCAGTGCTGCATAGACGTACTTGTACTGATGACACATAAGAAACACCCAGCATACTCTGTTAAGTGGTTGGCACTAAGAAGGGCATCCAGCCATACAAACCATGCCACAACAGACAGTTTGAGTCTGGACATCTCCCTGCTAGCCAGCTCTATGTCAAACCCATCCAACCCATGCCAGCATGGAAAGCAGACGTTAAACAATGACGATGGTGATGATGATGATGATATATGTGTGTGTGTATATTTATGCATGTTTGTGTGTGTGTGTGTATGCTACTGTCTCCTTGCCTTGACATCACATGATAGTTATGAGTGTCACCATCATGCAAATGGCACACTTGGTTTCCAGTCTTCCAATATATGTCTGGTCATAGGGTGATATTACCTTTCTAGGGAAACAAGTAATGGTTGGCAACAGGAAGGGCATCCAGTCATAGAAAAATCTCCCTCAACAATGATATTGTAAGGTTTGTGTAAGAGGCCAAATCCGGCCAGTATTAACATAAAACAGGCAGAATATTTAAGCTGGATATGGCCAGTTTAATTGCTAAAGGGTTAAAATGGGAAATTTACTACATATAATTAGTATGATGTTATCATAGATAATATCTATGAAGTTCAAAAAATTATGACAAAATGGTAACAGCAGGAAATTTGATTAAATAATAAATGTTCTGCCTGAAGTGACACACCAAAACTCTTAGAGACATAACATTGTCTGAAATGCTGAACCTGTGGTTTATTTTCTAAGTGTAAAGCTAGTTACCTTCATATAGATCTGACTGAGGAACAAAGCATCCTAAAGGGCCTTTAATCACTCACTCATACTTCTAGAAATAGCAGCCAAAACATCCTCAAATTACACAATATCGTCATACAAAAGGCAGGACACATTACAGAATAAAAAGAAATGGTGGACACAGGCAAAGGCATGGTTGTATGGTAAAAATTTGGTTCCCAACCACATGGTTTCAGGTTCAGTCCCATTGCGTGGTACTTTGGGCAAGTGTCTTCTACTATAGTCTCAAGGCCTTGTGAGTGAATTTGGCAGTCGGAAACTGAAAGAAGCTGATCATATGTGTGTGTGTCTTTGTGTCTGTATTTGTTCGCCCATCATTGCTTGGAAACTGGTGTTGGTCTGTTTACATCCCTGTAACTTAACAGTTCGGCAAAAGAGACTGATAGAATAAGTACTAGGTTTAAAAACAAGTCCTGGGGTCGAATTGTTTGACAAAAACACTTCAAGATGGTGCTCCAGCATAGCCACAGTCAAATGGCTGAAACAAGTAAACGAATAAAAGAATGTCTGAAACACCTTTGATCAACAGTCTACTCTGTCAGAACTGACGTGGGCTTAAAGACCAACAACAACACAAACTGACTGACACATTAAATAACATCAATCCTAGTGCCATCAATATTTCTGATGTACAAATTTTCAAACACAGCTTTCTATACATCACAGACTCAGCATTGAATCATCCCTTCTCTGACATAACATTGAATGGTCTTCTATCTTTATTAAACTATTGAGCCATCATTGAATTGTCTCTTTATTAAACCACTGATATACCATTGAACAGTCTTCTCTTCTTGTATTACTATTAACCCTTTAGCATCAGATTGCTCTGCCTGATGTAATGTTCTTTTTATTCACATTGTTTTGAATTAATCATACAGTGTCTCATAGCTTCATGGTTTTGACAATGTGATTATTTTTGGAATGATACTGTGAGAAACCACATCTGGCCAGTTTGAACATAAATCAGTAGAATATTTGAGCCAGATATGGTCGGTTTAAATGCTGAAGGGTTAAGCTATTGACCTACACTTGAGCTATCTTCTTCATTAACATTTTTACTACTAATTTATTTTCTGTTTTGTATTCCATAATTTTTCCTTCCAACCACCCACCTGTAGCTATTCAAATTAAACATCAATAACATTTATTCTTTAGTTCAGAGGGCATAAAATATGGTAGACTGTGCGTAGTGTCTTTTGCTCCTCGGTTTAATTAATAATTCAATTAATTAACTCATCATCTATGTAAAGGCACATAGCTCAGTGGTTAGAGTATCGGGTTCACAATCATGAGGTAGTGAGTTTGATTCCCAGACTGGGCTGTATGTTGTGTTCTTGAGCAAGACACTTTATTTCATATTGCTCCAGTTCACTCAGCTGTAGAAATGAGTTGCAACATCACTGGTGCCTAGCTATATCAGCCTTTGTCTTTCCCTTGGATAACATCAGTGGCGTGAAGAATGGAGGCTGGTATGCATGGGCGATTGCTGGTCTTCCAGAAACAATCTTGCTCAGACTTTTGCCTCAGAGGAAAATTTTCTAGGTGCAATTCCAAGGTCATTCATTATTGAAGGGGGTCTTTACTCTTTTATCTATGTCAACTTTATTATTGACCTTATAAGGTTAATTTACTGGCACCAATCTCCCAGCAATTACTTCTAGTTTTGTCATTACAAAACTACCTGTTTTAAAATGACCCTCCTTAAGTTAAAACCTTCTTTTATAATTTATTAAGTTATTCCAAATATCAGCTTAAATATTGGAATAGCTAGTTATTTTCACTAAATTCATCATAATTCTTGATTATTTTCAAAATTAAATGAGACTCAACTGCTGTATATATTTTCTTTAAAAATATGATGACAAAATAGATAAACATTGATTGGCATCATGTTTCATATTTCTCTGTTCCTCATTTTTTTTTAAATTTATTGAACCATGAGAAGAATGAAACTGGAGTCCAATGTACAGTCACCTACTATTTCTGTTAGGAAGGCTAGTGAAAACGGACCTCAACGACGCCCTATCAAGCTGACCAGTGTCTTGGAATTAAAGAAAGACTTTCAGGAAAACTACCATCAAGGTAAATGTACTTTTAGCATTTTATAATGTTGTAAATGTTTATTAAAACCCTTCCTCTCTATACCATCACTACCTCCTTCACCACCACCACCACCACTAAAAAGGGAATCCCTACATGGTCACTGGATTTGTTAGAAATAGCATTTTAAATAATGGAAGGACATATTGCACAATTTTAATTTTATGTAGTAAGAAGTTTACTTGCCAACTGTGTGGTTCCAGGTTCAGTCTCACTCCATGGTACCTGGGGCTAGTGTCTTCTACTTTAGCCCCAGGCCAACCAAAGCCTTGTAACAGAAACTGAAAGGAGTCTATCACACACACACATATATATGTATATATATATATGATCACATATATATATGATCACATATATATATATGCGATCATGTGTGTGTGTGTGTGTGTGTGTGTGTGTGTGATCCTTTTGACACCTGACATGTGGCACCCATTGCACCTGTACAGGTAATGTCAATCTGATGGAGGGAGTGAGCTTATGTGTGCACAAACATTTGATCACTATAAACAAATCATGTGTGTGGTTGTTCAGTAAGAAATTGTCAAACTCTCATACATCGTCTAACAACAGCAGAGTCCATCATATATGCATATATATATGTGTGTGTGTGTTTGTTATTATTTCCTTGCCTTGACATTGTTTGGCCATAGAGAAATATGAGCTTGCTTCGAAACAGGGGAGGATTGGTGACAGGAAGGAACATCCAGCTGTAGAAAATCTACTTCAACAAATTCCATCCACCCCAAGTAAGGATGGAAAAGTGGACATCATCATCATGTATTATTATTATTATTATTATTATTAGTAGTAGTAGTAGTAGTAGTAGTAGTAGTAGTAGTAAGGCTGCAAGCTGGCAGAATTGTTAGCATGCGAGGCAAAATGCTTAGCAGTATTTTGTCTACCACTGCATTCTGAGTTCAAATTCTGGTGAGGTCAACTTTGCCTTTCATCCTTTTGGGGTCAATAAATTAAGTACCAGTGAAACACAGGGGTTGATGTAATCAACTAGTCTCCTCCCCACAAATTTCAGGCTTTGTGCCTATAGTAGAAAGGATTATTATTATTATTATTATTATTATTATTAGTAGTAGTAGTAGTAGTAGTTCTGTTCAGTGAGAGCAGAATTAATGTTAAACAACTTATCTTTATATTTATATTTCTGGTGCACGTATGTGTATGAGGTGTGCAGGAGTGTGTATGTATGTATTCTCATGTAGGATATCTGAGTGTATATCAGTCTGTGAGATGTGTGCAT
>NC_068981.1:120405411-120408015 GCF_001194135.2 Octopus bimaculoides | reverse complement strand
GTATTTGTTGGATATTGGTCTTACACTGCAAGTATTACTCACCTCTTCTAATAGTTATACCAATAAAACTGATCTTTTACTGAGTGTGTATGTGTGTTATTACAGGTATTAGTGTATTTGTGTGTTCAAGATGTGATATGTGCATATGTGTGTGTGTGTATCTAGAGAGAGGAGGAAGGAGAGAGATTCATATGAGATGTATGTGACTGCATGTCAATGTATGTATGTATGTGTGTGTCCAGGTGTATGTAGGTATTAGTATGATATATATCATATTTATGGTGCACATATGAGTTTATCTGTGTATGAGGTGTGCATGAGTGTGTATGTATGTATTCTCATGTAGGATATCTGAGTGTATATCAGTCTGTGAGATGTGTGCATATGAAACACAGAACTACCTCTGTGACTAATGATTGTCTGCATCAGCAATTAACGAGTATAAACAGTTCAAAATTGGAATAAATTAGTTTACCATGAAGAAGATGACAAGTCTAACAATTCAGGCAACTGCTTGAAGCATTACAATTCTCTTCTTTTGAACTGTTTATATCTATGTTACTGTTAACGAACCTCAGCTTTGATTACATTACAGTCGCTCTGGTTGTTTATATTAAATCAAATTATCTCAAACCTGTTATGTATAAGAACTACTTTTTCGAATATGACTTTTTTTTTTTTAAGACTACTGTATGATTTTAAGACATTTCACTGCTGTTTTTAAGAAATCAAACAATTTCATAGAGGCACTTTTGTTTTGCTTAAATGCATGTCTCTGCATATGTATGTATGCATTTGTGTAAATTTATGAGGGTGTAGCTTCATGTGTGTTGCTGGTCTAAGTTTTATTTACAAGTGTTATGCTATGTAAACTCTATGCACAGCAATTTTGCCTGCTTCCCTGAAGCAAGGTTTCATAATAACACTTTTATCCTTAGGTTGCAACTGTTATTTCTTATTTGCTTACACCTTAGAAAGTATGAAAAATGGCTAATATTTCCTTCAAACTTTGCTTTTGTTACATTTATTAAAACTCCAAAGAGTCCCTCTCAACACATGGCTATGGTGCTCCCCTACTACTCTTGTTCATGTTCATATTGTCAGCCACTAAGGGACCTCCTCAAGTGGTTATGGTCAAGCAGCTGACAAACAAATCTGTGGTACTGAACAGAATATTTGCTTTGATATTTCTGCTTCAGCAACTCAACGCTGAATCTGTCTGAAATGTAATGGAAAATAGGTCAGTTTCAAAACATTGATGTCTAGGTTACAAAAGCAAAGTTTGAAGAGAATACTAGTCATTTCCTTTGATTTCTAGATAGAAGCAAATAGGAAATAATACTTACTGACCAAAGAGAAAAAGAATTTTCATTTTGTTACATGGTGTAATGAATACCATTCTGTTAAAGAAAGTCCTTTACCTAATAAATCATGCACATCTTTTTTTCTTATATTTCTTTTCTTCATTTTCATTAAAAACACTCATACCCAGGCCTTCGTGAGATGTTGCAGAACCACAAGTTTATTGGATGCATCAACGAAGAACTGAGTTTGATGCAACACCAGACTAAATTATACCTCATTAACAATGCCAAACTAAGGTAAGTCATTTTACACTTTATTGCATCCTATTGTTTATTAGGTTGCTTGTAATTCCCAGGAAAGCAAGTTCAATTTCATTTTGCTGCAGTGTCTCTTTTTTTAATTTATTTATTTTTTTCTATTATCACTCTGAGTTTCTTAATGAAATCAAATTGAAAAGTCATTTAATGAGAAAAAGTACCTAATGTTTCAATGCCTCAAGCTTTATTTATAGTTAGGCATGGCTGAGTGGTTAAGAAGCTTGCTTCCCAACCATAAGTATTCCAACTCAGTCCCATTGCACAGTACTGTTTCAGAAAAGCCAACTTTATTGTTCTGCAAGAAGTATTTGACCACAAAAAAATAATTTTTATTTCAACAAAAGTTAGGAAAAGACAGTCTGATAGGAAATATAATGTATTTTCTGTTGCAGTCAACAACTCTTCTATCAACTTCTACTGAGTGACTTTGGAAACTTTGGTGCCATCCGACTTTCTGTGAGTAAAGATTTAGCATTCTTCTTTTCGACACCCTTTTCTTTTTTCTTTTGTTGATATGGTTTGAATGGATCTATAAGTTCTGACACTTGTAGAAATTTCTGAAGCAGTTCTTTTATATATTTAGTGGAGAAATACACATGCACATACACACAGACATGAGTGCACACACACACCCATGAGCTTCCATATATTCTCCATCTTGTTTCATTCACAAAGTATTGGTCAACTTGAGGCTCTGCATAAGTATATATATGTGTATGAAAAATTCAATTGTCACTAATTGTAACTGAGGCTGCTGGGTAACTGAGGCTGCTATGTTGCTTGAAATAAGATTTATATATATACGTGTGTGTGTGTGTGTATATATCTATATATATCTATATATATTTGTGTGTGTGTGTGTGTGTATGTGTATGTATATATATTTATCTATATATATGTATGTATATATATATGTATATATATGTATGTATATATATATGTATATATACGTCTATATATATATATATATATATATATATAT
>NC_068981.1:120380198-120404580 GCF_001194135.2 Octopus bimaculoides | reverse complement strand
TGTATATATATGTAAATATGCATGTATGTACATATATATATATATATATGTCTATATATATATATATATATATAGAGAGAGAGAGAGAGAGATACACACACTACTGCTAATCATATTTAATTTTCCTTGTTTGCATTATAATAAATAAATTTCTTCAACCAATTAATTTTATACAACCTTTCTACTGTTAACTCTCATGACTTAACTATGAAATAGATGCAAAACCTGTTTTTTGTTGTTTTTTTTTTTTGTTTTTTTGTTTGATGTTTTTTTTAAATCTGGTGAGCTAGAATAGGCAGAGTCAGATGCTTTGCTCAATGGTACCACACATAATGGCTGTAGTAGTAAGATTTGAACTTAGGAATCCACCACATGGTCAATAGTCCAGCACATTGGTTTCAGATTTTGGCACAAGGCCAGCAATTTCATGGGGGTGAGGGATAAGTCAATTATATCAACCGCAATGTTCAATTGGTACTTATTTTATCAAGCTCAAAAGGATATAATCCAACCTTGGCAGCATCTCAACTCAGAACGTAAAGTTAGAAGAAATTCCACTAAGCATTTTGTCCTGTACAATAACGATTCTCCCAGCTTGCCACTTTCCAGTACGTTAACTTTTTCATCTATAGGACCTCTTACATTGGACTAACTGATTTTGAAAAATATCAAATATTTGCTTATCAAACCAACTGTTTCAGGACTTCAATGTTTATTTTCATACAGGAACCAGCACCTCTTTATGATTTAGCTCTGCTTGCACTTGATCTTGACGAATGTGGGTGGACTGAAGCAGATGGCACCAAAGAAGACCTGGCCAACTACATTGTGAAATTCCTGTTCTCTAAAAGAGAAATGTTGCAGGATTATTTCTCTCTGGATATTGATGAGGTAAATAAGATCACTTGGATAATCTCTAAATGCTGCTATCTTTGTGTTGTGATAACCATTGTTTGACCTGTCTCAAATGGTCATATTCCCAGACAGTATGATGAGATAGAACTAAGAATGGATAATTTTAATTCTAGTATTGATCATTATTAGAGTTGAAGCTGGCTGAAATTGATAGTCACTGATTTGTACATCACTATTAATACCACACAGCATCCCAAACAAAGACACATGTCTTTCTCAATATTTTTTCTCTCTCTTTCTCTCTCTCGCACACACACACATACACACACACTCCCTCACTGTTTGTTAAAATCATCAGAAATATATATATCTAAACTATAGTTTCTTTCAATCAGCGTTTTGTCGACTCTACACATCAGTGGATTGTAATCCTTACATATCAATAAACATACATCAGACTCAACACATTTCTAATACAAGAATGTAGTGAACATGTTTGTTTTTATTTCACATACACACACTCATACCATATTTTCCTGCAAATCAGCATAGTATATAAATTAAACATGGAGTGTAAATATTCAAGCATCATCACTATCTTCCCATATCCTACTGCATTTCACAAGGAATGTTTGGTCCTCCAAAGTCAGCCAACCACTTTTGGCTGTAAATGTTGGTCTGAAAAATTCAACTTATCTTTTATATTTTACTTTTTACTTGTTTCGGTAATTAGACTACAACCATGCTGGGGCACCGCCCTGAAGAATTTTTAGTTTACAAGAATTATTCTTCTTGTAAGCTTGATGCTTATTCTATCAGTCTCTTTTTGCCAAAGCACTAAATTTGGGATACATAAACACACCAGTACCAGTTAAGTGGTGGTGGTGGTGGTGGTGGCGGCGGCAGCAGATAAACACGAGCACAAAGACGCACACAGAGACACGCATGACTAGCTTCTTTCAGTTTCTGTCTACCAAATTCACTCACAAGGCTTTGGTTGGCCTGAGGGTACAGTGGAAGACACTTGCCCAAGGTGCAATGCAGTAGGACTGAACCCACCATGTGGTTAGGAAGTAAACACAAACTATAAACAGACACAACATGGAAATGCAGATCAACTTGCCAAAGATAGTTGCAGTGTAATATATAATTGCTCAATGTTCTAATAGCTTAGATTGCCCAGAGAATACAACCTCTTTTAAATCATTACCTGAAGAACTTACCGATGGTGACCCAACATCTTAATGAATTATATAGTCAAAAACACCACATTTCTAACTGTTTGCTGTTGACCACTGCATTTACGGTCTTTAAGAATAAAATTCCATTATTTGCCATGTTTAATTAGCATCATAGCTAATGGTTGTCAGTTGTAATTCATATTAGACCTTTATTGCTCTTGTTTTATCCAGAAAGAGGAGGAAGAAATTTAAAATTGCTGAATTATTTCTATAAACCACATTAAAGAAGTAGGCACAAATTAATATAACTTTCTATTTTCCCACTGAAAATAAAATTGTTGTAAAATTCAATTTAAATTTAAAACGACTGGAAAGGAAATATAAAATTGACAATTTTTATTATATTTGGTTTCAATTTGAGTTAGAATTAAATTTTAAATTCACATTCATACATATACACAAGATTTCTGTGTTAGAAAATATCTTGTATCATTTTGAAATTTTAAACTGAAGAAAGGAAACAATATTTGTCAATGAAACCACCTTCCCTAACTCTTTTTGATACCAACCAGTCTTTGGTCATGTGATATAAAACTTATATTAAAGCATTCACATTTAAAATAAACCCTTCCACAGTAATTTCAAGTAGCTTTAAGTTATTTCTAAATATTTTATCTTAATAAGAACATTTATTCAAATAAACTACTTTAAATTCTTGATTATTTTCAAAATTAATTGAAACTTATTTATAAGCAGTGTATTTCAATAGAAATAGTGTAATGAAAGTGTTAATATGAGCCATGAGGAATATATAAAATGTTATGGTGTGTTCAAATTTTGTTGTTTCTCTTCCTGATGAAGTATTCAGTTATGTATTGTTTAACCCCACATCAGCATTTCAGCTTTGTCCATCTTGTTTTATTGTAAATCTAAGTCTACATTGCCCAATATGGCCTTCCTTTTTTTTAAATAGTAGAATATAATTGATTTGAGGAAGAATGGTTTTTTGGGTTTTTTTTCTTTTTTGCTATTTCTACATATTGTCTATTCACTTTGCATTAACCAGGAACAATTACAAAGTACCACATAGCATAATCTAAAGCAAAACTTGATAGAAAGACATTAGCAAGCAACATATCTATCTAATACTGAATCCCTTACGAAAGTAAATGATTAATTATGTAAGTGACTCCAATGTTACAACACAATGCTAAATTAAACACCCAAATAACTTACACTAGTCACAAACAAAAACCATTTCTTGATTGCTGAAAGAAACTGTCTTATGGTCAAGAATTCAAACCTGGCAGTAATTTTACCTAGTAAAGCACTAATGTTATTCCTCCTGCCTTCTTATCTAATGATTAAGGGAACTTATTGTGGCTGCACATGCCAACACCAACCACATCATACAAAATGTGAGATTGTGAAGATCTAGGTGATAAACCCGGGAACTCTACTGTACTAAAGAAATTGTAAAGAACTCATGATAAAAACCTTAATAAATCAAGAGATGAAACTAGAAATTCATGGTTAAAGAAGTTATGCACTTTTACCCATCTGAGTCTCACAAGTCACTTATATTGCTAAGTGCTTTATAGGTGCAAAACGAATAGTCACTCTATGACCAGCCATAACTTTTTAAAATTTATTACTGCTCTAATGCTTTAGAGCATGCTTCTTTTTCAGATATATGAACTACTGACAATATATATATATATATGTATATATATATTCATATATATAGGGTTGGCCAAAAGTCACCCAACAGTAAATCAAAATTCCATAAATATATTAATATTCAATTTTATTTGTTCATTTGGAAAAATGTGTCACTCAAGAAGGACTTCAGTTTGAACAATTTCCATGATGTTTCATATTTAGATGTTTTTATTAAATTCTTTCAGTTGTTAAACATAAATAAATCTTGGAATTAAATGGTTTGATTTACTGTCAGGTGACTTTTGGCCAAACCTGTATATGTATGTATGTATGTATGTATGCATATACAAGGTGATATCAAAAGGTTCCCGGACTAGTTATGTTTAATAAAAAATAACTTATTTACCTAATTTTAAACATCATCTCCTTTGAAATAGTCACCTTGTGCAGTAAAACACTGGTCCCAGCATTCCTGCCACTTTTGGAATCCAGCCCGGAAGTTGTTTTCTGTGAGTCAAGGACCTCCTGTGACAGAGGTGTTAAAACAGTGACCTTTGAGCTGCATTTTCATCTTAGGGAAGTCCACAGGTGCTAAATCTGATGAATAGAGTGGGTGCAGAAGTGATACCATGTTTTTGGTTAGAAACTCATGAATTTGGTGAAGAATCCAATCCTTCGCACTCCACAAATCCAGTCGTTTTCACTGACTGTCCTCCCTCAAATGCTTGGAAATGTAGAACTCTTGATTGATGAATTCTTGAATGCACAATACTACATTTCTAGGAGTGATGCATATGGTAGGCCTTTCAGATCGCTCATCATCTTCCAGGGACATTCTTCCACTTTTGAAGCACTTATGTCACTTGAGACATTGTGTACAAGCCATCGCCTCATCACTGTTGGCTTGCCAAGGCATGGTCCATGTCTCTGTAGCAGACTTCCCAAGTTTAATGCAAATTTCACATTGGCTCTTTGTTTATGTCCATGACAAAATCGCAGACTACAGCATAGATGTGATCACAAAAACACAAATTTCACTAGTAAACACTGTGATGTCACTCAATATACTGCCTCATGAAGGTCACTGCTAGCTCTCACTATGCATGCAACCAGCTACAGAACTAGTCCGGGAACTTTTTGATACCTCCTCTTAATCTTAATAATACTAAAACTCCAGAGATGTTTGTGTATACCTGAAATATCTCAGAAACAGTATATCTTATTTTAATTTTTTTTGCATATTTATTTTTATACTTACCTTCAGTAGTGCAGTACAAATTTTTGTGACATTTAGACCTCTATTAATGAAAACAAAAAAGCACAAATTTTGTGTTTACCCATGACATCAACACACATACACACATACAGAATGCACACACATATAATGAATGTCATGGCATTGTCAGTCAGCACAAACACACATCCGCTATCTGTGACATATACACACATATAGTCTTTGCATTCTCTACGAAAAAAAAACATCGACTTTTTGACGCACACAATAATCAGTTAGAAATATTTTTAACTGAATGTGATTTCAAAAATGTAAGTTGTTTGTACAGTAAGTCTTTATATTTTAGCTTTCTTTAAGCAGACAATATTTTAATGTTTTTTTTTTAATTATTTCAAGTCGTTAATTTCCGTAAAAATTTTTTATTTATTTACTTTTGTTTTAAAGTGAAAGAGAGAAGAAAGTGAAAGATGTATGTATGTGTATATGAAATAGATGTTTGTGTGTGTGAAAGAGAGAGTGAGAGGAAGAGAGAAAAAAAAGAGAAAGAGAGAGAGTGAAGGGGTGTATTGTCATGTATACATACATACATCAATACATATGTATACATCTTTTTTGTATGTACATGTGCATGTGTGAGAGAGAGAGTGAACATGTGTGTTCTCATGAATGTGTAAGTGGCACTCTCTCTCTCTCTCTCACTCTCTCTCTCTCTCACACACACACACACAAGTCCATTTCATATACACATACATACATCTTTCACTTTCTCCTCTCTTTCACTTTAAAGCAAAAGTAAATGAATAAAAAAAATTTACGGAAATTAACGAACAAAACCAGCTGATCTGGATGACAGTTCTGAGAGTCAAAGTGAAAGATCACCCTAAGAAAATACCACTACAAAAATTTTTTCAAGTGCATTCAACGTATCTCAGCTCCAAAGATATGGCTACTATTTCTAGCATGCCCTGCTACTACATAACTGCTATTTGTAATAAAGGACCCGAAATACCTGTTATGTGATGGCAGGGCATGCAAGAAAAAGCAGCCAAATCTTTCCTTTTCTGGGGAAAGGAGCTATTTACATGTGATTTTGATGTCACATTCGTTGAAAGCATGCAAAATAATCTGGAAAAGAAAAAAAAAACCCATGAAACAAAACTCCATCGATGGGAAACTCAGACTTTCCAGGTGACCCAGAGGGTCACAGGTAGTCTAGTCTATAATATGTGTGTGTATGTATGTAGATGGGAAAACACATATTGTAAATTATTAGCTATATTGTCATAAACAAATTAGTGTTGTCATTTTAAAACCATGAAAAATCTGTTTCTCACTTTTAGTAATGTCTGTAAATGTCTGCCTCTGTATTGTATATCAAATGTTCATTATATGAGACTCTTTGATGTTGTAAATTATATTTTATATTTTAACCATTTGCTTAAATCATTTTTCATTCCTTTCTAGAATAACAACTTGTGCACACTACCAATGCTTTTAGATAACTATATACCTCCAATGGAAAATTTGCCTCTTTTTATTCTGCGAATTGCTACAGAGGTAAAAACCCCTTAATTTTCTCTCTTTTTCTCTTTTCAATTTACTTTTACTGGTTTAAATGTTCGATTGCAACCATGCTGAGGCACCTCATTCTAGAATTTTAGTTAACTATATTAGTTTCAAACTTTGACACAAGGCCAGCAATTTCAGAGAAGGGGCTAAGTCAATTACATCAGCCCCAGTGCTCAACTTGTACTTATTTTATCGACCCTGAAAGGATGAAAGGAAAAGTTGACCTCGGTGGAATTTGAACTCAGATCATAAAGATGTACAAAATGCCATTAAGCATTTTGCCTGCTTTGCTAACGATTCTGCCAGCTCACCTCCTTAATTAATTTTTATTTACTCCAGTACTTTGTCTGGTGCTTATATTGATTTCATAAAGGATGAAATAGTGAAGTCCAGCTTGGCATAAAACGTTTATTACTCATTTGGAATAAATATTGCAAGGCATTTGGATTCTTGCTTGGCCATCCCCCACAAACAAACAAAAACATGCACTCACATGCACGCGCACACACACACAATAACGTAACCATTTTCAACCCTGACTTAAGGAAACCTGCTAGCTGCTTGATTGCTTACCATTCATGTTAACATAGATGCCAAATAGACTGCATGCTTTCCACAATGTGGGACAGACAACTGTGTATACTAAATCCTTCTCCAATGTACCTCTTGATATTGATGTATGGTTAGTGACATCAGAGTAAGAACTAGAGAGATTCGGAGATACAAGACAATCTAGAAAAGGAAGGTACAGAAACAAATAGATCTCTCAGACCAGATATGTTCAAAGCAGGACTAGTTGACATGTGTGGTGTGATGGAAGAGCAGATAAGAGACTTATAAGATAGAGAATAGGGGTTTTACAAGACAACCTACTGTAATCCACCAGCTACATCTAGGAATATAGTTTCAACCAGGCAGATGGTAACAGTAGCAGAATGGTGTAGTAGACAGAGTCATAAAAGCTAAGAGACAAACAGAAAGATTGAAAGAAAGGAGAGGAGCAAGGAACAATACCAGGTAGCCAGAAGAACTGTTAGACATCAATAGCACTGAGAGAAGATGAACATGGGAGATTCATTAGTGATCTAGAATGAAGGGATTGGATATGGAAATATTTTGGATCACAAATCAGTATTGTATGATGTATCATAACATCATTGAGGAGAAGAATATACACCAAAAAGAAAGCAACAAAGAATTGTTGCTGCAAGAGATTCCTTAGTGCTAAGAATGCATGATAAAGAAAGAGGTTATACTGCACTTAGACACAACTGATGTACCAACTATTGAAGCTGACAGCTTATACAGTTGAAAAGGAAGTTACTGATATGAAGACAGAAAACAAGTGAACTGTCTGGGCTAGCTGCTCAAATGTTGAAATATTCAGTGAAGTAATATACATGTTAGTTATTTGCTATGTTAATCATGTAGTACAGGGAGGTGTCATACCTGATGACAGGTGTCACAGTATCGTCAACAGCTGCTACAAACACAAAGGAAATCCCTAGAAACAAACACCTACTGAAGTGTAAAATTGATGAACCAAGTTATAAAAGTAACAGAATTATAGCACAACTGATTAGGAAGTAAGTCACCTGATATAAAGTTCAGGTTTGTTTCAGGACAAAGCACTACTAATGCCCTTATTCTAGTGTGATGTCTATACTTAACATTTATTGACCTGAAGAAGGTCTTTGACATGGCACCATACACTATAGAAAACTAAGTTTAGATGAATGGTCTGTGAGAGCCATGCAAACCACATAGAGTTATTATTAGCAAGATAAGAGTTAGCTAGTATTTCAGCCAGGAATTTAGCATGTGGCTGAATGTTCATCAGAGCACAATGTTCATGCCCCTACTGTTTATTACAGTTCTCTATATCATAACAGAGAAGTTTAAGATTTGATGTTCATAGTAACTTCTGTATATTGATTCTTAGAGTAGAATTTGTCAAAGATTTAGAGAAGAAATTCTAAACCTGGAAGCAAAACTTAAAATCAGAAGATCACAGAGCAGTTAGCTGGAAAGAAGACAAACCTTTACTGCTGTTGGGGAAATGGCCATGCTCAATATGCAGAAAAGAAATAAGTAGGAATTTTATACAGTATACCCAATATAAAATACAGGTGAAGAAAAGGTGCAGACTGGCAGAAAAGGAAAACTTCATATATAACAGATGCACAGGTGCAGTTAGAAGTAAGGGCACCCATGATCAAAAGCATTCTAGTATGACCATCCCATCTTTTTACAGGTATTTTGCGCCATGAACTATTATCCAGTGTGTCCTTTTCAAAGGTAATTGGGGTAATTTGAAGGAGATTTTACTGATTTATCTAGCATGGTACCCAGCCGTACAGAAGCTCAGCCATTGACTCATACATCAGTTTATTTTATTTATTTGTCCATATATAATCAAGAAAACCCACCCACCACAACAGAATTGAGATTCTGAAACCAAGGTGTCATGTAAAAAGCATTGATATGAGTGCTGGTGTTACGTAAAAAGCACTCAGTTCACTTTGTAAAGTGGTTGGCATTAGGAAGGGCATCCAGCTGGAGAAACCTAGCCAAAACAAACTATGGAACCTGGTGTGGCCCCTGGTCTTGCCAGTTCCTGTCAAGCCATCCAGCCCATGCCAGCAAGGAAAATGGGCATTAAATTTTGATTATGATGATGATGATAAAAGTTTTGTTGTGTAAAATATGTATTTTCTTTTATTTTTATATTTATTGACTTTTTCCTCAATATTGATTGAAACATTTCTTCTGATTGTGTAACCAAGTGTGAGATATTGTGATGAAGATTAAATCTAAACAGAAACCTATCCTGCCTTATAATCATGGCTGTTATGTTTCATTTTATTACAGGTGAACTGGGATGTTGAGAAAGAATGTTTCATGACATTCTGTAAAGAAATCAGTGAGTTTTATGTCTTAAAGAAAAGTGTGCTTGTAGAACAGGTGAGGCATGATATTTTCATTAACGATGTTCACTCATTAATGGATGCTCTTGTTTTGTTGGTGTTATTATTGCCACCATTCATTCATTCATTCATTCATTCATTCATCTTCTTCTTCTTATTATTATTATTATTATTAATAATAATAATAATAATAGTAATAATAATAATAATAATAATCAGCCCTGCTTGATATCAGACATTCTATCAGTGACCATCCAGTTTTGTTTTGTTGTTTTTTTACAGCTATATTGTCTCTAGATCTATATCACCCACTTTCATATTTTTTAAAACAAAGGAAGAATGTGATACAAGGAAAATTTAGCTGGTATTTTTAGCAGGATGACCAACCATGTAGAGGCTTTCTTATTTACTCATAATTATTATCATAGTAATTGCTGTTTTTGATGTTTCAGTTGTCATTAATGGTGGCTTTGGTAGTGGTGATGCTGCTGTTGTTGTTAAGAAATTGTTGTTACTATTGATTTTGCTACTGTTATTGTTGTTTTTATTACCATTGTTGATGACATTATGGCAATCATTTTTGTTATTGCCTTGACATGAGATAAATGGTAAATTCCGTATTTTTAGCTTCCCACAAAAAAATGTAGGATCAGCTTTAACACTGTGCCAACTTTTATTTGAGTATATCTAATAATTTCTATCACCCAAGAATGAAGGCAGATATTTTTGTCTTTTATGATTTAGTCTTAAGAGGAAGGACAGAGTCAATACTCTTTTTTGGTGAGAGGGTTGTGTGTTAAGAAGCTTTGCTTCCCAACTACATGGTTCCGAGTTCAGTCTTACGGCATGACATCTTGGGCAAGTATCTTCTACTATAACCTCGGGTTGACCCAAAGCCTTGTGAGTGGATTTAGTAGGCAGAAACTGAAAGAAACCCATCGTATATGTGTGTGTTTGTTCCCCCTCACCACTTGACAACCTGTGTTGGTGTGTTTTCATCCCTATAACTTAGCAGTTCAGCAATAGAGATTGATAGAATAAGTTCCAGGATTTAAAAAAAAAGTACTGGGGTCAATTTATTCAACTAAAATTCTTCAAGGCAGAGCCCCAGCATTGCTGCAGTCAAATGACTGAAACAAGAAAAAGATAAAAGATAAAGACAGGCGCAGGCATGGCTATGTGGTAAGAAGCTTGCTTTCCAACCATATGATTCCGGGTTCAATCCTACTGAATGGCACCTTGGGCAAATGTCTTTTTCTGTAGCCTTGGGCCAACTAATGCCTTGTGAATGGATTTGGTAGACAGAAACTGAAAGAAGCTCGTCGTATATATGTATCTGTGTGTGTGTCTATGTTTGTTCCCCATCACCATTTGACAACCAGTATTGGTGTGTTTCCATCTCCATAACTTAATGGTTCAGCAAAAGAGATCGATAGAATGAGTACTTGGCTTTAAAAAGTATTGAGGTTGATACATTCGACTAAAAGTTCTTCAAGGCAGTACCCCAGTGTGGCCACAGTCTAATGACTGAAACAAGTAAAACATAAAAGACATAAATATGAGACTACTAGAACAAAGCATGGAAGGTTTTGGTATCCAAATCCTTGTGACATAGTAAACACCACTGAATGTATTTAAGATGATGGTATTAAACCAAGCAATGAATTAGGTTTATTTCTCAAGCTACCATATGGTGTTGACAACAACATGTCCCTTAACCCCTTGGGAGTCGATGGGATGTTGCAGCCATGCAGCATATCTAGGGCAAAAAAGCCTGGCGGAGCCCATCCCTCTTTAGGCTAAACTCATTTTTGCCAGCTGAGTGGACTGGAGTGGTGTGAAATGAAGTATTTTGCTCAAGAACGCAATGGATTGCCCAGTCCAGGGATCAAAATCAAAGTCTTACTGTCACAAATCCAACACCCTAATCACTAAGCAATGCACCTCCACTTGTGATATGTATTGCTGCAGCTGAGTGAACTGGAGCAACATGAAGTCAAGTGTTTTACTCAAAAACAACACGTTGCCTGCTCTAGGAATTCAAACCACATTCTTATGGTTGTGAGCCCAACACCCTAAGCATTAAGCCATGCACCTCCACCTATATGGTGCAGAAATTCCTAATATGCTCTAGAGATATAGTATAATGTTGGTGAGAGATGTTTCTAATGTATCACTTTCCATACTCATGGATGTAAGCTTTTACCAAGTATACTAGCTCAAATTGTTGATTGAATTTCTTCAGCAGACTTAACATCTCAATCAAATAGTTGACAGAATAAGATAGATAATTACACTATTTAAAATAAGAATTGGAAACCAATAAGTTAATAGACAGGGTAAACATAACATAAAAGTAGCATACAAGTACAATGGAGTTGGTGAAAAAAAATGTTTAGAGCATAGAAAAGAAACCAAGAGCAGTTTCACCTTTGGTTCTGAGATATTCAACTGGAAAGTTCTGTTAGGAGAGAACAAAGTAAAAGGGAAATTGCCAAATGATATTGATACATGCTAGTGTTTAGCAACTATTCCAATAAGCCATTAAATCATCTTCTCATTATCGTTACTCTTATATATTGATTCTACATCTGGTCTTTGAACTGTAACCTTTGATATGTTTCTAGAAAACATCAAGGAGCATTTAATCTTATTCTCTTATTTTTTTTTTTTGCTTCTTTCATTGTTTCATAACTGACAAAAGACTTATCATTATATTGAAAACTTGTTTTGGTTCTGTAGCTTATTTCTTTTTTAATGATAGTTGTTGCCTCTGTTGTTGCAAACTCCAGTCAACCTAGGTTGAACAGACCTAAAGCATGTAGGTAGTCAATCAGATGACTAGGTACAATCCACAGATCCCATGTTTCAAAGACACCATGCCTCCAGTAGTAGAGGACAATACCCTGTAAATACATAAAGAGTGGTTTACAGTCCAGTGTAGCAGTCCAACCATGTTGTTTTGTGTCATCATCATCATAATTTAACATCCGTTTTCCATGCTGGCATGGATTGGCCGGTTTGACTGAAAACTGGTAAGCTGCATCAAGTTCCAATCTGATTTGGCAAGATTTCTACAGCTGGATGCCATTCCTAATGCCAACCACTCCCAGAGTGTAGTGGATGCTTTTTACATGCTACCGGCATGGGTGCCAGTTATGAAACACTGGCATCGGCCACAACTGCAATTTCACTTGGCTTAATAGGTCTTCTCAAGCACAGTATATTGCCAAAGTTCTCAGTCACTTGTCACTGCATCTTTGAGGCCCTAAAGTTTGAAGTGTGCTTTTTACATCCCAGTTATGCAACACTGGCATCAGCCACGACTATGATTTCACTTGGCTTGACAGGTCTTCTCCAGTACAGCATGTGTATTGGTTATTATTGTTTGTGTATGAACTGAGAAGGATGGTGTTTTAGTTGCATAAATCCAGTCTTTGTTTGGTTGAAAGCTTTTCTAGGGAATATGCAGGATGGTATACATGTCAGTGTATGCATCATCAAGCCTTACCTCAAAGTGTTTGGTGACTGTACAGTAGCCCTGCTGCTGCTGTGGAATCAGTGCTAATGTATGGGACTACTGCTTGAACATTTATAAAATATCTAAAGGCAAGGCTTAAAGGTGCTTACACCTGCATGTTAAGGGTCATTCCAAATATCTCATGGAATAGACATCCACCCTAACAAAACTGTATGGCAACCCTCTTGCAATTACTGATTGCTACAGAGCTGAGAAAGAACTTAACCTGTGATATACTCTGTTAGTCATTCCAGCATGAATATACTTGGGTCAGTTGTCTAACAAAACTCAGCTTTGCTGATCATCTGAACATATGTTTGAGTCAGACAAATTTGAGCAAGCTTGACCAGTTGATTAATTCCAGATCATTTCTGTTTGGACAAAAAGTTGGCCAAATGCAAATAAGTAGGTGTGACCACAGATTTGTTTTTCCAGATATACAATGACTCTACCTAATTGAGAACCTCAATACACATTATGACATGCAATAGTAAATCAAATGATATGCAGTGTGACAGTATGGACACTTTGCACTCTCTTGGTAGACCTGTACATCCTGGTGTGACTACTGCTAAGTCAAGCACTTATTATTGGAGGCTTGCATCACAGTACAGTGCTTTGGAGCTATGGTGGCTGTCAGTGTTGAAACTGTGTGTATGTGTGTGTGTTCATGCATTGTTTGTGTCATTTTTTTTTATGTTTGTCTTGGTTGTATGGCAGAGAGTGTTCGTAAGATGTTGCAGTTGTGTTCTGGGTGTTTAGAGGTGATGTTTTTCGTGTATTATAACAGGCAGGGTGTTTTAGTGTTGGAGTTTACTACTAATATTTTTTATCTTAAATAGTTTACTACTAATATTTTTTATCCTTAAACAAAAATGCCATGTGAGAAGCAATGTCATGAGTGCTGGTTCCACATAAAAAGCACTGGTACTGGTGCCACATAAAAAGTGCTGGTGATGGTGCCATGTAAAAAGCACCCAATACACTCTGTGGAGTGGTTGGCATTAGAAAGGGCATCCAATCATAGAAACCAAACCAAGATAGACTATGAAACTTTATGTGGCCACTGGCCTTGCCAGTTCCTGTCAAGCTGTCCAACCCATGCCAGCATGGAAAACATATGTTAAGTGTTGATGATGATGATGACGATGATGCTCTCTGATAAGGGTAATGTGGATTTGGTATACATTATTTGAAATTTGCTTTGGACCAAGTTTCTAGATAATTGATGGGGGTTTTGTGCAGCTGTGTCTCAAAAGTAGCAGAAGGATGGAATGAACTCTACAATCACGAAGGGCAACACTCATGACATCTTTGCTGGAACTCTGAGATTGGTGAAAGAAAGGACAGTCAGAATGCCAACACATGGGTTATCTTTAGACCTGATCTAAATGTCTGCAAGCATGTGAACTCTCATAAGACACCAAAAGACCCAGTCAGCTGATACCCTATGTGAAAGATTTTGGGGCTAAATTTTATGTGTTGACTATTACTTGGATTCCACTCGTGAGATGCTACAATTCAAGTATACCCCATAGTATCATAGATGATTTCTTAAATGAATAGTGGAAGAAAACAAGGAATTACATTAATTATAGCCATAGTTATCCAGTATATGTATTAAAACAGTCAGATTGGAGCCTGGTGTAGCCATCTGGTTTCACCAGTCCTCAGTCAAATCGTCCAACTCATGCCAGCATGGAAAGCAGACATTAAACGACGATGATGATGATGATGCTAATAAGTAAATATGACCCTGTAACTGTTACGACTATTTATACTTGCTATTTTACTCATATCCGTCACACTTGACCAGCTGCCTTCATCCAAGTTGTATTCATTACAGTATTGTATATAGCTGATGAATTTTAGTTTCTGATTAGGCTGTTCAGATCAGTTTAAGTCTGTAAATATTAAAACAAAAATAAAAATACTGTGAATGAAAATTAATTAGCAAGATTTACTTATGTATACAAAATGAAGATAGAAATTTAATATGGTTTTAAATTACAATTATGTGGTAAATCTTAAAACATTTCAAGTATGAAACTGCATTGAATTGATACAAAATTACATTGTTCATCATTTCAACACTGACAAAAAATTGTTATTAATCAGACAAAAAATTTTAATTTTTATTAATAATATCATTATATGTTGCTTCTTTATCATCACTGTCAGTTATTATAGGTTGTACATCATCTGCTATTTCTTCATTATCATTGTCCTATTCATCCTCAATGCATTCAAAATTCCACATTTCTTGAGTGATTTGTCAGCTTTTAAATTTCTTCCATGAATTAACAATCCATTCACAGATAAGAGGTAGTGATGGAGCTGGCTTATTGCCTCCTTTCATGAATGATATTACTCTATCACTCATCTTGTTACTCCCTTTCATCCTTGTCATCTTATTAAATGGCTTATTAATACCAATATATATAATGGTTGCAAAACACTTGTAAGCTTGCCAGGAATTACTGCTATATCAGTGTTATGTGATTAGAAATTATCAACAATACTCTTCAGTTGATAACCTAAATCAATTGCAAATTCTTTTCCTTGCATTGTCCACAAGTTATAAATTCCAAACTTCCTTTATCCATTTTCTATGTCTATTTTTATCCATCCAGCATTTTGGTTACATATGTACAATAATTCTTTTTGGGAAATTTTTCCTTTGACATAGTTTTTCTCTTTAAAACAAGCATTAGTTTTAATTTAGCTCCATCTGATATTCAAAAAAGAACTAATTTAATTTCCACCAGTATTTTTTCTCTCTTAGTATTTTACTGATCATTTTTTGTGGCTTAACAAGAATAAAAAGTGCTTCAACCATGTTTTCAATACAACTTTCCTACTGTGATTTCTGATTTGAAACTGATGAAATGCTAATATCTTATTTAAATCAGCAAGCAGTCCTTTACCATTATCATCATCGTTTTAACCTCCTCTTTTCCATGCTTGGGCAGATTTTTACAGCCAGATAACCTTCCTGTCACCGACACCTGTTTTCAAACAAGATCTTCTCACAGAATATTGAATATTGGAAATGAATGACACTGCCTGTTAACTGTGGCAATCATTTTACAACTATCACACAATGTTAAGACAAGAAATCACAAACAAACACACACATATTTACATATATATATATATACACAAGGGGTTTCTTTCACTTTCTGTCTACCAACCAAATCCACTAACAAAGCTTTTTGACAGCCCAGGGCTACAGTAGAAGACACTTGCCCAAAGTGCTATGCAGTAAGGACAAAATTCAGAACCCTGTGGTGGGGGAGCAAACTTCTTACCACACAGCCATGCCTGCACCTATGTGTTCTTGGTTCAAATTCCTCCAAGATCAATTTTGCCTTTTGTTATTCCAGGCTCAATAAAATTAAGTGCCAGTCAATGACTGGGGTTAACTTAATTGATTATAACCTGCCCTAAAATGTATGGTCTTGTACCTTAAAGTTACTTTCTTGAGTCATGTAACTCACAAGGACCAGTTTCATGGCATATATATTCCACACCTGGATGGGACACCAGGCCATCTAAGGATTACTTATTTTTGCCAGCTGAGTGGACTGGAGCAATGTGAAATGAAGTGTTTTGCTCAAGAACGTAATGCATCACCCAGTCCAGAAATCGAAACCACAATTTTACTATCATGAGTCCAACGTGCCTCCACTAGTCTTGTACCAATGTTTGATATTAAAATTTAGTTTCTATCCTCTGTTATGTACCAGTAATTTTTTAGTTTGATTTCAATTCACAACATCCTTCTAGAAATTTGTGGCCTTGTGTCAAAATGAGATTTCAGGATGCAGTATCAGAAAGAACTAGATTAAATAGCTTAAGGTATAGTCTTTGAGTTCAAATTTCCTCAGAGTCAACTCATTCATCTCATAAGAGTGGACAAAACTAAGAGTCAGTAATGTGCAGTGGCCAGCTGTATTGTTCTTCTGACAAACACTAATCTTTTGTCAATATATAAGAAATTAATAGTGCAATGATGTTAGTAATAGAAGCATTTATTATTTAGCTTGTTGTTGTTGTTGCTGTTGTTGTTGTGGTTGTTTGGCGACAGCAGTGGCCATGAAGGAGGAGGACAGAGTAGTATATTCAGCAATGATCCCTGAGCATAATTAGCTATTGATATCACATGTTTATTGACATCCAATACATGTATTATCTGATACTCAGTTTGAAATACAGATGTTATGATTTCTTGCATCTGATGTCATTCATCTGTTTATTTTTACTCTTTTTTTCTTTTGTGTTGATATTTTGTTTTATTGGCTCTGTGTGTGTGTATGTATATCATCATCTTCATCATCATTATCATTATATGTCTGTTTTCCATGCTGGCGTGAGTTGGATGGTTTGACCAGAGCTGGCAAGCCAGAGAGCCACACCAGGTTCCAATCAGATTTTGCCTGGTTTCTATGGCTGGATACCCTTCCTAACACCAACCACTTTACAGTGTGTGTGCGTGCGTGGGGTGCTTTTAACATGGCACCAACATTAGTGCTTTTATGTGGCACAGGCACAAGTGGTTTTTATGTGGTACTGGTACAGAGCTCATGTTGACCAATCTTCTTCACCAAGGGGAACAGCATTAACACTTCTGCTGTGGAGGATGGGT
Source organism: Octopus bimaculoides (assembly GCF_001194135.2). Lineage (NCBI taxonomy): Eukaryota > Metazoa > Mollusca > Cephalopoda > Octopoda > Octopodidae > Octopus > Octopus bimaculoides. Next base: position 120,386,984 of record NC_068981.1, on the reverse strand, counting down.
CCTCTTGAGTACAGCAAGGCACCAGGCATACCTGTCCTTTGTCATCTCCTCCAAAAGGTTCAGTGTCCTGAGGTTGTTCTTCAGTACTTCATCCCATGTCTTCCTGGTCTCCCCCTTCCACATGTCCCATCTTCTTTGAGTGATCGGCACTTCTTTATGAAGTTGTTGACATCCATCCACATCACTTGACCAAACCAGCACACTAACTTTTCTCTGAACACACACATACACACATGCATACATGCCTCCATTCCTTCCAACTGTACAAGTATTTCAGTGCATCAGTATTTCCTCAAAGGGGAAAGAATACTGATGTATTGAAACATTTGTACAGTTTGAAGTAGCATTCTGCATGGTAATGAGAACTAAACATGAGCACTGATATACAAAGGTTCAAATGAAATGAAATGAGCATGATCCACTGGATATGTCATGCTATCATGTATGAATGACAAGGCACAGAGGAGTTAAGACAAAAAACGAACATGAGTAGAATCACTTGTAATGTGGAAGAATGATGGCTAAAGTGGTATGAACATGTCATGCATGTGGATGATGAGAAGTAGATGAAATGCCAAGAGGTTCACGTGGAAGGAACCAATGGAAGAAAAACAGCAAAAAAAATAGGGGCAGGAATGATTAAAGTTGATGTCAAGAAGCTGAAATGCACAAAGGAGATGACCAAGGAACTCCTCAAGTGTTGGGATGATGTGTTGGAGAGCATGCATTCAACCCATGCAAGCATGAAAGAGCAGTTGTAAAAATGATGATGATGATGTTGAGGATGCATATATATATATATATATATATATACATACGTGTGTGTGGATGTATGTATGTAAATGTATGTGTGTGTATTGGGCAGTTTAGCTTAATGAGAGAGTACTCAGCTGGTATCCGAGGGATATGGATTCAAGTCCCATAGTTGTATGTTGACAATTTTTTTCTGTCTTATAAGGGTAATAATACCTAATCTTTCTGCTGTTTTCACAGCTATACTGCATTCGAAATATTACCTTCTTATCAGTATAATACAATACATATTCAGTGCTTCAAAAAACAAAATAAAAAGTTTGTCTACATATGTTGTTGTTGTTGCATATATATACATGAGACAGGTGTACGTATATATATATATACATGTGTGTGTGTGTGTGTGTGTGTATATATATATATATATATATGTTTGTGTATGTATGTATGTGTGTGTGTATATATATATATATATATGAGATAGCTGTGTGAAGAAGGGTCACTTCCTAACAGTGGAAGAAACCTTTAGAAAAGATAGACCCAAGAAGACATGGGATGAGGTGGTGAAGTACAACCTTCAAATGTTGGACCTCACAGAGGCAATGACAAGCAACCGAGACTTTTGGAGAGATGCTGTGATTGAGAAGACTCGACAAGTCAAGTGAGATCGTAGCCATGGCCAATGCCATAATGTAATTATTCTGCAAATAGAATTCTATAGAAATTTTAAATGCTATATTTGCCTCATTCAAAATATAACGTCTATATACATACATTTAATTACTGTGAACATACAGATGTACTTCACAAGACCACACAGCTTAGATTATGTGGAACCATTAATCCCAACACATTTTTAAAATCTCTCTCCATTTTTTCTTCTCATCCCTTTCTGTCAAAGAGCATAGGCTTGAGACATCAAAGACTTCTCCATTTTTCCCGTAGCATCAAATTGGTACTCTTGCTGGTTGTTCCCTCACCTGTCTCTTTTATGTTTAGTTAAAAAAAAAAAAACAAATGGTTACACTAAAAAATAATTAACTATAAAATAATATTGTTGATTTAGAAACTATATTGTCCCTGTGTTCTTGCTTTTTTTTTAAACTAAGATGTGATTTGAAGGATATTTGACTGCTATTTTTAACAGGGTCAATTGACTATGTAAAAACTACTCTCATTTGGTTATGGTAAAAATAAAATGTTATTTTGTTTCATATCCTTTTTTTATTCACCCATAATTATGATTATAATTAGATGACTTCATTGACAATGACTTTTTTACTTTGTTTTAATTCTAATTCAGGAAGAAGATGAAACAAGTGAAACAATGAAGAATCCCACATCTGCTGCTGACTGGAGATGGACTGTTGAACATATTCTGTTCCCTGCTTTCAGAGATTATTTACTACCACCAAAGCACTTTGCCGAAAACGCCAGTGTTTTAGAGATTGCCAACTTAAATGATCTCTACAAAGTCTTTGAAAGATGCTAGGATATTTTTTTCCTATCTTTATATCTTGCCATCCACCCTAATACCATAGTTCCCTTTGTTTTCGTTTCTTTCATCGACATACATCAGGATGAAATAGAACAAAATAAAGAATCTGATTTTTTTTATGATCATTTGGCATGACATGGATGTTGCTGCTGCTGCTGTTGTTATTGTTGCCTTGTTGTTGTTGTTGTTGTTGTTCATCCTAGTCAAACAGAGCTATGATGTAAAACATTCCAGGTGTAGCCACCCAATCTTTCCTTTTTCAGACCTCTGAATAATCTAATTCTAAATCTAGAATTAAATCAGTGTGTCCCTCTGGTAGTTTGTTTGTTTTTTTTTTTCTTGTTGTTTTTATCTTTTAGACTGTAGGATATGATTTGAGAAAAATTTGACTGCTGTTTCTAACAAATTCATTGAGCGAACTCATTGAAACTCTCTCTCATTGACTCAGAGTAATAGTTGTGACTTTAAGGCAGCGAGCTGGCAGAAACGTTAGCACGCCGGGTGAAATGCTTAGCGGTATTTTGTCTGCTGTTACGTTCTGAGTTCAAATTCCACCGAGGTCGACTTTGCCTTTCATCCTTTCGGGGTCGATAAATTAAGTACCAGTTGCGTACTGGGGGTCAATCTAATCGACTGGCCCCTCCCCAAAAATTTCGGGCCTTGTGCCTAAAGTAGAAAAGAATAGTTGTGACTTTGTAGTTTTGTAATGATTATTGTTGTTATTGTTTACCACCATCCCATTCATACCTGTCTTCATCAAGCAAACCTATGCTGAAAGTCATGAACATCCTGTCTTAGTCATAATGTATATCTAGGAATGTATTGTACTATGTATACTTTTTTAATGTTATTTTTTTAAAGTAGGCTGTGATTTATTTTACTCCTGATTCAATCTCATGAACACTACAGATGTATGACAATTAAAAGTATGATAGATCTGCCTGGTCTACTTGTTTAATTACTGTGTTCCACAGTCCACAGTTGGATCCATGAATCTGTTTCAACATTTTAACCATTTAAAAAATATTTTGCCAATAAAATTTCACTAAAACTTTTTAAAAGAGTCTGATGTTGGCTTTTTTTTTCATTCTTTCTCCTCCTCTTAATATTTATAGCTATATATGTGTGTAAGTCTGTATGTGTGTGTGTGTGTGTGTACACATGTGTGCATGTATGAATGTATATTTATGTGTGTTTGTTTTTAGATATATGTGTGTGTGTATGCATATGTTTATATATATATATATATATATATATATATTAAATTCAAATTACGACAAATGTAAACAAACAAACGAAGTTTGCTTTTAGAAGCGTTGAAATGTCTTAGAAAGTTAAAGAAGTGATTTTAAATTCTCAATCGCAGGATAATGCTAATAATATAGCCTGAACAGGATAAACTACCCCTATTTTAGGGGTAGTTTATCCTGTTCAGGCTATATTATTATATATATATATATGTATGTATAATGTAGTATTCACTGGGCAACAAAAAAACATTTATTGTATGCTGATTCTGAACCTGCACTCAGAATTGCTGTGGCACATTAGGATTTTGAGTTATGTGCATAATTATAAATTAATACTATATTAGTATCAGGGATAGTTAAGTTCAAGATAAATAATTATTATAATAGTATATTAGTACTGTATATAGTATATTTATGTTCAAAGCAAATAGTATAATATAATGGTATATAGTATATTTATGTTAAGGGAATACTCACTTTATTTTTGATATGCTCACCTCAGAAATGTTTGAGATACTTGCTCTTGCACTTATGCATCATGCTGAACTCTTGTTGTAGGAACCAGCATTGGAAAAAAATCAAGACGAGAATGCAAGAAGTGCATTTTAAAGGACATTCAACATTCTATTCTTTCGTATGCTGTTAGCATGTTCTTTATTAAATTGGCATAGTTTTCAGCTCTATGATTTCCAAGAAAGTTCTGTACAACTAACACGAATGAATCCCATGCCATCAACTCAACTGGATTCAGTTTACCTCTGAATTTGCTATCAGACATCAATTCTCTTATCTTGGGTCCAATGAAAATGCCTGCTTTCAGTTTTGCATCACTTTTCTTTGCACCAAATTTTACTTTTAGGTACTGGAAGCCACAACTATCATGTGTCATTGCTTTTATGAAGTTTTTCGTGAGGCCGAGTTTGATGTGAAAGGGTGGAAGGAAGATCTTTTGTGGGTCTACCAGTGGCATGTGCTGCATATTGTACCAACCAACTATGCGCTCATCTCTTTAAGGCCAGTTTTTACAGTGTAATGATTGCTATCATCACAGCTGATCCAAACACACAAGAAGCACATATTTTTGGTATATCCCAGCTACAATTCTAGGAGGAGGGAAATCACCTTTAAATCACCACAAATATTCCAATTATGAACTGAGTAATTAAGTCCTTTCAGAATGAATTCCATCAATTCATAAGTTTCTTCCATACTTACAATATGACAGGAATGGAAGGTTTTTCATTACCATTATGTAACAACACAGCTTTAAGGTTAACCTTACTTGAGTCTATAAACAATCTCCATTCGTTAGCCACATGCACGTGATGTAGTTTTTGTATGAGTGCATTAACGTCAGTTCAGAAACAAGCATTATTTTCTTGCTTGAAAAAAGACAGATAAGCGAAAACAGATATGGCAAAAACAGAAAATGGAAATTTTCATACCTTACTGTAGGAGATTCTGTTGTTGTAGTCTGGATCCCGAAACTTCTGCCTTCTCCTTTGACACTGCTAGGTCTCTTATTGAATAGTTCAAATATTCTTGATTAAAGAAGCATGGCTCATTTTTCTTAGAATCAACTATGTACTCTTCATTGATAGGAGAATCAGGAAGTTCATTGTGTAACATGTGAAGGTCTTCAAGTGAATCATGTGAGAGGGGAACTGGGACAGAGTTCTTGAAGTCATGTGGGACCAGTTTTAAAGCCGATTTACAATCTATGTACACAAATTTTTGTTTTGGTTTTCTTTGAGAAACCACTAATATTAGTAATGCAAAAGTAACAGTCAGAGACATGATTGGTTGGCTCACTCCATACCTTTGGTACAGCAAAAAGCATTCCCTTCCATTTTCCATTCAGCCACTGTGAAAGCCCTGAGTAACACACAGTGTAGCAGATATGAAGTGCCCACTGCTTGTCTTGGTCCCCAACTTTACACCTGAAATAATATTTATAGGCAGTTTTTAATTTGGTGGCAATGTTCTTCTGCTAGTCATGCAGAGCAAATTTTCCACAGACATAACGAAAATTGTCTGGGTGATTCACACAGCCTCTCCTATTCATGAACACAGTTATCATGCAGAGTGAGAGATACAGATACCATACGTGATGACAGTGCAAATGACACTGAGAGTTATCAAGAACAAACTGACTTGCACACAATATGTCAGCGCCATCTATTGCTAAACTAAATAATGAACTTTCTCATTGTTTGTTTTATTGCTGTTATTTCTTAAATTTTGAATTAAGACCGCTTTCATTTTAGCAAATTTTATAATACGGCCTATATCTAGCTGAAAGTATAGTTATAATCTTGTGCATAACTCAAAATCCTGATGTGCCAAAACAATTCTGAATGCGGATCCGGAATCAGCATACTTGATTTTGGCTAAAACATGCTTTTATACCGGTAGCAAGATCCTTGTTGTCCAGTGTAATAAGGAGAACGGAGATTTTTCACATCCACTATTTTATTTAATTGTTATTTACAGCATCTTTATGGGACCTACCCATGTTTCAACTGCCGCAACTGCACACTGTTGGATATGCAACCTAGCATCATGATCATTGTAGTTTCATCAGGGTCCCTTACCCTGTCATTTCAAAGTAAAATTCATATATATATATATATATATGCATATTTGTTTTATGTCCACATTTCCAATCTTGTTCAAGTAGGACAAATATGTTATTTGAGGCATTGTTTTACAGCTGGATGACCTTCCTGATGTTACTTCTTACATATTTCATTAAGGAATCACTTAGGGATCACATAGCTTTGAAGGCACAAAGTGTCTAAACAATTTGTTGATTGAAGAAACTAACAATGCCACCACCAACCACACCTTACAAGCATTTGACAATGTAAACAAACACCCAGACACACTTGCATCATCTACACACACACACATCATCATCATAATCATCATAATTTAACATCTGTTTTCCATGCGGCCATGAGTGGGACAGTTTGACAGGAGCTGGCCAGCTAGAAAGCTGCCCAGGTTCCAGTTGGTATGGTTTCTATGGTTGGATGCCCTTCCTAACACCAACCATTTTAAGTTTCAGGTGTGGAAGCAAGGTCTAGAATTGAAGGGCCTTAGAGTCAACCTAGCTAAAACCAAAATCCTAATAAGTAGGAAGGTAGATAAAACACAAACCCCTTCAGGTAGATGGCCCTGCTCAGTATGTAGAAAAGGAGTAGGTAGTAACTCTATAAGATGTACCCGGTGCAAGCTATGGACACATAAGAGGTGCAGCAACATCAAAGGCAGGTTAACTAG
>NC_068981.1:120377628-120379962 GCF_001194135.2 Octopus bimaculoides | reverse complement strand
CACTACACTCTCTGAGTGGTTGGCGTTAGGAAGGGCATCCAGCTGTAGAAACTCTGCCAAATCAGACTGGAGCCTGGTGTTGCCATCCGGTTTCACCAGTCCTCAGTCAAATCGTCCAACCCATGCTAGCATGGAAAGCGGACGTTAAACGATGATGATGATGATGATGATGTTGGGTGCTTTTATGTTGCACTGGCATGTAAAAGCACACATCATCATCATCGTTTAACATTCGCCTTCCATGCTAGCATGGGTTGGACGATTTGACTGAGAACTGGCGAACCAGGCTCCAATCTGAATCTGGCAGAGTTTCTACAGCTGAATGCCCTTCCTAACGCCAACCACTCCGAGAGTGTATTGGGTGCTTTTACGTGCCAATGGCACGAGGGCCAGTCAGGTGCTACTGGCAAAGGCCATGCTCAAAATGATGTTTTTTACATGCCACCTGCACAGGAGCCAGTCCTGGCAACGACCTCGCTCGAATGTTTTTTCACATGCCAGTAAGGCGACACTGGTAACGATCACACACAAATGGTGCTATTTACATGCCACTGGCATGGAAGCCAGACAGCTGCTCTGGCAATGATCACGTTTGGATGGTACTCTTAGCGCTCCACTAGCACAGATGCCAGTCATCGAATTATTTCAATCCCGATTTCGATTTCACTTGCCCCAACAGGTCTTTGCAAGCAGAGTTTAGTGTCCAATGAAAGAGAGGTTGGCATGGGTGCCAGTTGTCGAATTTGGTTCGGTTTCGATTTCACCTGCCTCAACAGGTCTTCGCAAGAATGAAGGAAAGGTACGCATAAGTGGGCTGGCTACACCCCTGGCAGAGGCCTCGGATTATGGTCTCACTTGGCTTGCCGGGTCTTCTCACGCACTGCATATTTCCAAAGGTCTCAGTTCCTAGAGATTGCCTCGGTGAGGCCTAATGTTCGAAGGTCATGCTTCACCTCCTCATCCCAGGTCTTCCTCGGTCTACCTCTTCCACAGGTTCCCTCAACCGCTAAGGTGTGGCACTTTTTCACGCAGCTATCCTCATCCATTCTTGCCACATAACCATACCAGCACAATCGTCTCTCTTGCACCCACAACTGATGCTTCTTAGGTCCAACTTTTCTCTCAAGGTACTTACACTCTGTCGTGTATGCACACTGACATTACACATCCATCGGAGCATACTGGCTTCATTCCTTGCGAACTTATGCATGTCCTCAGCAGTAACGGCCCATATTTCACTGCCATGTAGCATGGCTGTTCGTACACATGCGTTATACAGTCTGCCTTTTACTCTGAGTGAGAGGCCCTTTGTCACCAGCAGAGGTAGGAGCTCTCTGAACTTTGCCCAAGCTATTCTTATTCTAGCAGCTACACATTCAGAGCATCTACCCCCACTACTGACTTGGTCCCCTAGGTAACGGAAGCTTTCAACTACTTCTGGTTTTTCTCCCTGGAATGTGGCAAAAGTTGTTTTCTGCACATTTTCAGTGTTTATTGCTCCTGAACATCTGCCACATACAAAAACTATCTTCCTAGTTAGCCTTCCTTTGATATTGTTGCACCTCTTATGTGTCCATAGCTTACACTGGGTACATCTTATAGAGTTTCTACCCACGCCTTTTCTACAGATCGAGCAGGGTCATCTACCTGAAGGGGTTTGTGTTTTGTCTTTATATATATATATATATTTAATATGTAACAATTAGTTGGTTGTCATGATAAAACTCAGAGTTTCGGATACCGGAGAAGTCCGCTCTGGCATCTCATCAGTTATTAAGACAAAACACTATATATAGCATTTTGTCTTAATAACCGAAACTCTGAGTTTTATTATAACAACCAACTAATTATCACATATTATATTTATAGATAAATTCCTCTATTTTATATAATATCGAGGTCTCATTCATTCTTTTGTTATCATATTATTATTACTAACATATATATATATATATATATATATATATATATATATATATATATATATATTTATATAAGGGGCATTACTACAGAATAATGCCACACACTGGACTTCCCAAAATAAACACATTTAGTATCAAATGTGAGGAAAACAACCAACAGAAGAAGACCAACTTTTTTTTAAATAACTCAACTATGTATCGAACGATTTCGCGATTACTAGAATGTTCTACATTTTATTTTGGGAAGTCCAGTGTGTGGCATTATTCTGTAGTAATGCCCCTTATATAAATATAAACGAATAATTATATTCTTGGGAATAGAAATTTCCCTTATGAATTTTTTTACACACTGGCTTCCTGATAAAATTCTTGTAAAAGATTTTTATCTCTTTTTGAATTTATTAATCATATA
>NC_068981.1:120375339-120377570 GCF_001194135.2 Octopus bimaculoides | reverse complement strand
TATATATATATATATATATATATATGCATAGCAATCAACACTCTCCTTTCAGTTTCTGGCTACCAAATCCACTCACAAAGCTTTGGTCTAGGTACCAAATAGTGGACTCGGCCCAAGCATGGTTGAGTAGTTAAAAAGTTGGCTTCACTACCATAAAGAATTTGGTTTAATCACACTATATGGCATCTTGGGGAAGAGCCTTTAACATAGCCTCAACTCAGCTCAAGCTTTCATCATCATCATCATCATCATTTAATGTCCTCCTTCCATGCTGGCATGGGTTGGATGGTTTAACAGGGGTTGGCCAAGCAGAAGACTGCACCATACCTCTGTGTCTGTTTTGGCATGATTTTTTGGGGTTGGATGTCCTTCCTAACATCAACCACCCTGCAGAGTGGACTGGGTGCTTTTTATGCAGCACCAGCACAGGCGAGGTCAGTTTTGGCATGGTATTTACAGTTGGATGCCCTTCCAAATGCCAACCACTTTACAGCATGGACTCAATGTTTTTTTAAGTGGCACCAGCACTGGCAGGGTCACTAAGTAACTTGCAAGATAAGGAATCTTTGAGAGGGAAGGCGGCATTGGAGGAGAAAATCTTGTGTCAAGATGATGAAAGGTTAGAGTGTGACAGAGAAATAGAGAGACTTGTGAATGAATTTGAGTAAACATAGTAACTCATCAGAGAAGTGGGCTAGTATCAGTTAACATGGTTTTATGAGTGAAATTGGGTAGTGGGAAACAGGAAGTTTGTTTGTTAGTAATTCAATGATCCAACTTTGTCATTCTGTGTCATGCTGATTCTACCTGAGAATCGGATCTCTAACTGTGGAGGGAACCTGCGGGAGAGCTAGCCTCAGGAAGACGAGATGAAGTGGTGAAGTATGATCTTCAAATGTTGATTTTCTCAAAGGTGATCACAAGTGACTGAGACTTTTGGTGATTTGCTGTACTTGAGAAAACATGTCAAACTGAGTGAAATTATAGCCATGACCTGTGCCGGTGACACATAAATGGCACCTGTGTTGGTGACATTTAAAAAAAGGTACCCAGTACACTCTGTGGGCTGGTTGTTGTTAAGAAGGGCATCCAGTTGTAGAAACCAAGCCAAAACAGACTGGAGGCTGGTGCATCTCTCTGACTTACCAGTTCCAGTCAAACCATCTTATCCATGCCAGCATGGAAAATAGACAGTAGGTGATGATAATGAATTATGTTAAGGGTACATACGTCTTAGGAATATTCAGGCACTTGCTCTCTAATTCAATGAGTAAGTAATTCAGTTGATCACATAGGCATGGCTGTCTTATAGTACATGCATGGTTGTGTGGTTAAGAAGCTTGCTTTGCAACCATGTGGTATTGGGTTCAATCTCACTACAATTATCTTCTACTATAGTCCTGGGTCGACTTCTATCTTATGAGTGAATTTGGTTGATGAAAACTCTGTAGAAGCTCATCATATGTGTGTGTGTGTGTGTGTGTGTGTATGTTTGTGTTTTCTCCCTACACTTGACAAGTGTGTTGGTTTGTTTACATCCCCATAACTTAGTAGAATGAGCAAAGAGACCAATAGAATAGTACCAGATTTTAAAAGTAAGTACTAGGGTCGATTTGTTTACACTAAACCCTTCAAGGCAGTGCCCCAGCATGGACACAGTCCAAATAACTGAAATAATTAAAATATAAAAGAGTCAGTATAATCCTTGTCAAAATCAACAAAGATCCATTTTACTTTATACTCAGTGATGCGCACAATGTTTGAAATTAATGAGGTTATTGATCCCGGAACTAGTTTTTACTGTATGTGTTTGTAGTGTTTTTACAATGGTGATTTTGGATTATTAGTCCTACATCAGCCCTAGTCAAATCCATTCAAACCATGACTGTCCTGTATGTTTCTTTGACAGAATGCACCTCAGACTACATCAAATCTGCTGTTGTGCTTTTCTAAAACAGTAGGACAGAAATTTACCTGCTGAGTTTAGCATGTCAAGCAATGACATAAGAGATTTCTTTATTGTATTGGTGATGTTCTTGTTCAGTGTCATTTTATCCCTGATGTAGCAGACCTATGATCAAAGGATGTCCAATTATGATCATCTTGTCTTTTAAGGGATTGTCTAAGACTGCATAATCTAGTGTGTCCTTCCCCTCTTTATGACTGCAAAGTGTGATGTGAGGAAGATTTGGTTGCTATTTCTGGCAGGTTGAGCAACCATATAGAGACTC
>NC_068981.1:120369530-120372829 GCF_001194135.2 Octopus bimaculoides | reverse complement strand
TAGCACTAGCGTAGCAATAATTGGGTACCCTCCCAGCAGTATACTGGATAGATACTATCCCTTAGTGGGTTGTACCCCCAACCCCTAACTCTCTCACGTTATATATATATATATATATATATATATATATAATTGTTAACAAGGACAACAAACATTAAGGCAAGGCAAACATCTCAAGTCATATACATTATTATTATTGGAAGAAAAAATTTTTTTTTCCAATAATAATAATGTATATGACTTGAAATGTCTGCCTTGCCTTAACGTCTTTAACAATTATATATCCACTATATCGAAAATCTGCATTGGCTCCATAGCTATCGTTTTGGCTATAACCTTGGAGCCCTAGTAATCCGTTACAGTACTTACCAAGTATACCTAGTTAATTTGATCACCTGTGAACTAAACCCCCATATTTTGTATGTGTGTGTATATATATACACACATGCAGGGTGGAATAAAATTCACACACCATAGCAGTATATTAATTAATAATGTTTAAAATATCTAATTTTTTCAGGTATTTTCTTATTTGCAGAAACAATTTTGACAAAGCAAGATGGGTAAAAAAACTAACAAAGAATAAATGAATTACCTTAGTATTCATGAATGAGAAAGCAGGTGCTACTCACAGATCTGTTGCAGAGGAATTCAACAGGTAGAATTCACACAGACTTCCAATTCATAAGTCAACTGTTGGGCATCTAATTAATCATTTTAAAGAAACTGATAGTGTTGCTGACCCTTGAAGTGGCAAACTGAAATTGGTTTAGAAACTCTTACAAACAGTCCCAAATGTGCTATGAAAAGGAAGGGAGACATTTTGAACAGCACACATAACAATTAAATAACTAGCAAATAAATTTTCTTGTGTAATTATACTTTCAATAAATTATTCCTGGACACTAAACTCCACTTGCGAAGACCTGTTGAGGCAAGTGAAATCGAAATCGAACTAAATTTGTAGACAGGCACCCATGCCAACGTCTCTTCATTGAACACTCAACTCGGCTTGCAAAGACTTGTTGGGGCAAGCGAAAGCGAAATCGTGATGGCATCTGTACCAGTAAATTACTAAGAGCACCGTCCGAGCATGATCGTTGCCATAGCACCAGCTGTCTGGCTTCCATGCTGGTGGCACGTAAATAGCACCATTTGAGCGTGACCATTACCAATGTCGCCTTCCTGGCACTTGTGCCAGTGGCACATGAAAAGACATTCGAGCGAGTTCGTTGCCAGTACCGCTGGACTGGCCCCTGTGCAGGTGGCACGTAAAATACACCATTTCAAGCGTGTCTGTTGCCAGTACCTCCTGACTGGCCTTCATGCCGGTGGCACATAAAAGGTAAAAGCACCCACTACACTCTTGGAGTGGTTGGCATTAGGAAGGGCATCCAGCTGTAGAAACTCTGCCAAATCAGATTGGAGCCTGGTGTAGCCATCTGGTTCACCAGTCCTCAGTCAAATCGTCCAACCCATGCTAGCATGGAAAGCAGATGTTAAATGATGATGATCCCTGTGGTGCATGACTTTTGCCTCACCCTGTATATATATCATCATCACCGTTGTTTAACATTTGCCTTCCATGCAGCCGCACAATATGAAACCTTAAAGGAAAAATTTCATCATCACTAATATTGGCTGAGGATGCTGAATAGCACCTATATTGCAAGAAATAAGAGTTAAAATCCTTAAGGCTGCATGAATTACACAATTTATATATACTGACATTAGCAAAGCACTGGACCAGTTTCGTCTGTTAGTTTCAGACTCATCAGAAGTGCTTACTCCATTGCTCAGATAGAAAATACCAAAGACTACTCATGTCCCAATATTTACATGCTTTTACTTATAACTTTATATGCTTTCAAATCTAGTGTTCCAAAAAAAAGAAAATAATGTGTGTGTGTGTGTGTACACAACTGGCTGCAAATGTTTCCATCAACCAATTCTACCCAAAAAATATTGGTCAGCCTGTGACTCTAGTAAAAGACATCTACACACAGTGCCTTGCAATGGGGAGAGCCCTAAAACCAAATGGCTGGGAAACAAAATTCTTAACCACAGGACCATGTTTATCTTCACATGTCTTCACATGTGAATGAAAATGAATAAATAACTAATATTTTTGTTTTCAATCATTTATTCCTCTTTTTTACTTAATTATTTCTTTCTGCTAAATGTGGCCTGGCATTCTGTCAGTTACGATAATGAATGTTCCAGTTGATTTGGTCAGTGGAACAGCCTGCCAGTGAAATTAATGTCCAAGTGGTTGAGCACTCACACCAAGAATGTAGTTCTCAAGGAGATTCAGTGTGACACAGAATGTGACAAACAAGGCTGGCCCCTTGAATTTACAGGTACAACTCATTTTTGTCAGCTGAGTGGACTGGAGCAACAAGAAATAAAGCATCTTACTCAAGGACACAATGTTCCACCAAGAATCAAACTCATGACCTTATGATCACAAGCTGAATACCCTAACCACGAAGCCATGCACCTTCACACATGACTTAGAAGTTAAGGTTTGTGACTCAAGGTTCAAATCCACATTTAGCACAAGAGAAGAAATAATCGGATTGGTGAAACTTATACAGCAAAACATTTTCTGCTTTTGGCGAAACCATATACATATATATATAAACAATATATGAGTATATGCATATATATGTACATGTATGTATATACGTTCATCTACATGTACATATAGATACATAACTGGGTACATGACGTGGCAAAAGAACAAGGACAAAATGGTAAACAAGGTGCAACAAACAAAAAGGCTGTACAGCCAGACGGCTGTATATGTATATATATATGTATATATGTATATATGTATATATATGTATATATATATGTCTGTATGAGTTTGTTGATTTTATATCCTCCCCATTTTCTTATTTGCCTTATATATGTATATATATACACATCGTTCTCTGTAAATCCTGGGTCTTTCGCTTTGCTGAACATAAATCAATGTATTGATTTTTAAAAAAAGTAATGTGTTCCTTTTTTCATTTGAACTTCATCTTTCTTTTTAGTTGTCCTTTGTTCTTCTTTTTTTTTTTGTTTTTTGCCTAGAGATATTTATTCCATTACCTACACAATAGAAATGTTTGCAAGTGTTTAACCAAATAGCCAGACAGACACATAGTCATTATGTATTTCACATGCTGTTATATGTTTTCTAATAAAATGTTTTGGTTATATCAGCATCATTATCATCATAGCCATCATCACCAGCAAAATCATAGGCAGCAGCAGTGTCATTGGTGGTGTCATAATCTATAATGATACAC
>NC_068981.1:120366157-120369334 GCF_001194135.2 Octopus bimaculoides | reverse complement strand
TACAGCTGCACGTATATATATATGTATGTATGTATGTATGTATGTATGTATGTATGTATGTATATATATATAAGCATAAAAAGGATATATCTCAGTGGTTACAACATCAGGTTCACAATTATGAGGTAGTGAATTTGATTCCTGGACCGGGCAGTGTGTTGCTCTTGAGCAAGACATTTTATCTCATGTTGTTCCAGTTTACGCAGCTGTAGAAATGAGTTTCTATGTCACTGGTGCCAAGTTGTATCGGCTTTTGCCTTTCCCTTGGATGACATTGGTGGCATGGAGAGAGAAAGTTGGTATGCATGGGCCACTGCTGGTCTTCCATAAACAACCTTGCCAGAACTTGTGCTACAGAGGGTGACTTCCTAGGTACAATCCCATGGTCATTCATGACCGAAGTGGGGGGTTTTTGTGTAGGCATGGACATGGCAGTATGGTTAACAAATTTGCTTAGCAACTACACGGTTTCAGGTTCAGTTTTCTTGCATGGCAACTTGGGCAAATATCTTCTGTTATTACCTTAGGCTTACCAATACCTGGTGAGTGAATTTGTTAGATGGGGGCTTTTATTAAGCCCATCATGCACGCACTCATAAGATAAGATAAGTTATGATTTTATTTTAAGAAATATTGTTAAATGTTTTACAATTATTCATTTATTTATATATATGTATTTGCATTGGGAGCCCTTCGCATCGAAGATTGGTGATTGTCGTACGCTGATGAAGGGTAAATACCCAGAAACCCGGGTCCTTGCATATCACGTCAGATCGACGATGGAGAGGATGACTTCCCTTTGCAAATACCGACAGGGCACAGAAAGTGTGTCAATAGCCAGCTGGAGGAGATGTTCTCCTGGAGCTACAAGCTACAGTAGCATTCACCCTTAGGGGTTAGCCACATTTAAGTGGCAAATATACTTCACATTTATTTATTGTTAAGTATTTTTTTATATATTTATTTGATATTTATTATAAGTTACAATATGTACATTGATCTTTTTATTATTATTATTATTATTTATATTTTATTTTAGACCTGACGAGTGACTATATTTTCGAATAGATTTAATTGTAGAGCATTTTGATTATTAATCGAATTGGTTTTATTAGTTATCTATTTGAATATATAGCCACAAAACATGTGTAGTCATTTTTATATCATTTACTAGTTATTCTTTTATGTACTTTATTGATTTTTAGAATAAGGCTTTTTTATGATATATTTATTTTCTAGAGGGTGTGAATTACATTCTTCATTATTGAATTATTTAATAGTGGTTTTTCTCTAAATTATATATATATCATCTGTGTTTGTACTATGTAAAAAGCGCTAAGTCCACTCTGCTGAGTGGTTGGTGTTAGGAAAGGGATTCAGCTGTTAAAATCCTGCCAAAATGGTCACAGAAGTCTGGTGAAAGCTTCTACCTGGCCAGCTCTTGTAAAAATGTCGCACCCATGCCAGCATGGAAGGTGGATGTTAAATGATGATGATTATATAGATATATATATATATATATATATTAGGCTGGCCACTAAGTTCCCGCAGTTTTTTTAAATTTAAATTTTTTGAAAGGTTTAATAAAAAATAGCAACTAATTAATCAATGATGTATTCACCCTTATTGTTTACAACTTCTTCCCAACGTTCAACAAGATTTTCAATACCTCATTGGTAGAAATCACCCGATTTCGACTCAAAAAATTGATTCAACCAAGCTCTCAATTCTGCATCAGTATTGAATGAAACTCCACACATAGCATTTGAAAGAGATCGAAAGAGGTGGAAATCTATTGGTGCCAAATCAGGAGAGTACGTCAGGTGTGACAGTACTTCCCAGCCATGCATTTGAATGGCTTCCTTGGTCATATTGGCGATATGAGGGCGGACATTGTCATGCAGCAGAACTCCATGCTGCTGATTAAGTCTTTTCTCTTGAATAGCCATGTTGTGTCGTTCCATCTGTTGAACATAGAGTTCTGTGTTGACCATTTGGTTCCGTTCAAGCAATTAGTAATGGATAATCCCTTCCCAGTCCCACCATATGCACAACATCGTTTTATGCGGATGAAGATCTTGAGGGTGAGTTATCTCGCCTGTCCATGGGTCTAAGCCACCAGAAAATACACAAAGCCTATACATTAGTATATGTATTTAACAATATTTATTGTATTAGAGTTGCCTTTACTGCATAAGAATATATATATGTGTGTGTGTGTGTGTGTGTGTGTGTGTGTGTGTGTGTGTGTGTGTAAGAAAAGAGATGACACAGGAGAAACAAATGGTTATGTTATGAATTTCATTAGCTAACAGCTGTTTCTGCTATAAGACACAGTGGACTTGTAGATGAGTGTCTGAATAGCTTCATCGAAGCCTTGAATATGAAGTGCAATTTATTTGGGAAAGCAATTAAATTTTTGCAATATAGAGGAAAGATATTACCAGTGAGAAAGTCATTACTGATGTATATAAAAAAATGTGTATGTTCAAAAGGCAATTAGATTTACTAATAGAAAAAGTTTTTAAAAAATAGAAAAAATATATGTATATATACACATGTGCACGCACTCAAAAAAACATATGCAGACACACAGCAAAGATACACACACAGGCACACATATATGTGTGTATATATTTATGTATGTATAAATATGTCTACATACACATACACATGCACACATATGAAATACATATCCACAGACATACATATACGCACTACATACACACACAGACAAAAAGAAACAAGAAAATAGAGACAGAGACTGACCCACACATGCACAGATTTAATCATACATATATATATATGTGTATGATTATATATATATATATATATATATATATATATCAGTTGTGGTGTGCAAGAGAGACGATTGCGTTGGTATGGTCATGTGGCGAGAATGGACGAGGATAGCTGTGTGAAAAAGTGCTACACCCTAGCAGTTGAGGGAACCTGTGGAAGAGGTAGGCCCAGGAAGACCTGGGATGAGGTGGTGAGGCAAGACCTTTGAACATTGGGCCTCACCAAGGCGATGACTTCTGACCGAGACCTTTGGAAATATGCTGTGCGTGAGAAGACCCGGCAAGCCAAGTGAGACCTAAATCCAAGGCCTCTACCAGGGGTGTAGCCAGCCCACTTATGCATACCTTTCCTTCATTGGACACTAAACTCCACTTG
>NC_068981.1:120364107-120366109 GCF_001194135.2 Octopus bimaculoides | reverse complement strand
CTTGCGAAGACCTGTTGAGGCAAGTGAAATCGAAATCGAACTAAATTCGACGACTGGCACCCATGTCAACGTTGTCTCCTTCATTGGACACGAAACTCAGCTTGCGAAGACCTGTTGGGGCAAGCGAAAGCAAAATCGTGATGGCACCTGTGCCCAGCGTCGCCTTTCTGGCACTTGTGCCCGTGGCATGTGTAAGGACTTTCAAGCGAGAATGTTACCAGTGCCCCTACACTAGCTCTTGTGCGGGTGGCACATAAAGTACACCATTTTGAGCATGGCCATTGCCAGTACCGCCTGACTGGCCTTCGTGCCGGTGGCATGTAAAAGCACCCACTACACTCTTGGAGTCGTTGGCGTTAGGAAGGGCATCCAGCAGTAGAAACTCTGCCAAATCAGATTGGAGCCTGGTGTAGCCATCTGGTTTCACCAGTCCTCAGTCAAATCGTTCAACCCATGCTAGCATGGAAAGCGGACGTTAAACGATGATGATGATGATATATATAGACATATACATACATATATATATGTATATGTATATACATATGCATATATATTATATATTCATATATATATATATATATATATAAATGACTGCAAAGCAATTTTCTTAGCCTCACAACAACAATGAATACAATGACTCTCCAAGAATGTCTTGTATCCTTCAAATTCAATACATATCTATATCTATATCTATATATATATATATATATATATATATATATATATATATATATATATATATATATAGACATATAGATATAGATATAAAAGATTCTGTTCATTTGTGTGTTTGTCTCTCCAACAAAGTGAAAGTAAATGGTTCAAGGGAGGCTATTCTGGAAGCTATTATGCTTTTCTTTATATTTCCTATTATGCTATTGTCTAATTTGTCTCAACAAAAATTATGCAATGGTACAACACTAATTGTGCACAAACCTATGAGGAACTGCATTGAGGTGAATATTCTCACTGGTTGTGGTAAATGTGACACTGTCTTTATTCTTAGCATACCAGTTATGCCATCTAATGCCCCATTCCAATTTAAGCAGTTACAGTTTCCTATCTGTGTTTCCTTTGCCATGAGCATTAATAAAAGGCAGGGCCAAACACTTAAAGTTGCTGGATTGCAACTTGGACAGCCATGCTTTTTACATGGCCAACTTTATGTAGGAGCATCATGTGTGGGATCAAAAGCAAATCTTTCTGCTTATGCACCCTGTAATAAAACAAAAAACATTATTTATAAAGAAATATTCACTCTTAATGCAACATGAATACTTCAATAACTTAATTTACCATTAATATCATTACATTCAAGATCGAGTAATTACCTATTTAAATAAACTGTATTATATAGTTGCCATTACTATATTGATAAATAAAATAATGCATACAACTCACTTATTATGGTCATATAATAAACAAACACAAGTTCATGTATGAAATTGATCTTTTTTCTACTTCAATTATTACATATTTTTCTGTTATAAAAAATACACACATACAGGAGGAGTAAATTATATATATAATAATACTTTGAATGTGACTCCCGAGAAACAGTAAAAGTAATTACCTGACCAACGACGGGTATTACTGCTAGTATATAAATATATATATATATATATATACATATGCAGGAATCTCCAGTCAAAGACAATGTATGAGTGTTCAGTTTTTGCTAAATGACCTGCACAAATGATTTCTTTCTAGTGATCAAATGTATGTGCTGTACATTAGCTCACTACCTCCATCAAATCGACATTGCCTATACAGGTGCACAAGTGTGTCACATGTCAGATATCAAAATGATTGCAGAGCGACATGAAAGGAAGTGATTTGCTCAAGAACATTAAGTGGCATCTGGTCCGGGAATCGAACCCACAATCTAGAAATCTTGAGAGCAGCACCCTAACCACTAGGCAATGCATCTTCACACACACACACACACACACACACACACACACATCTATATATATATATATATATATATATATATATATAT
>NC_068981.1:120347918-120362927 GCF_001194135.2 Octopus bimaculoides | reverse complement strand
CAAGGGACAACACCCTGAAACTAGTCTAGTCTGCAGATGCCAAACCGGCAGGGGGACGCTGCTGACCTCCCCTGTTCGAAGGTTATAAAGGACACAGGTTCGTGTGTCACATAGCTAGCTAGAGGCGATGGCTTCTTGGAGCTAATTCACGGCAGCTTTCGTCCTAATTTTGGGACTGCCATGTTGGCTTGGCGATAACTATTATATATATATATATATATATATAAAGAGAGAGAGAGGGGTAGGTAGGTAGGCAGGCAAACAGGCAGATATGCAGACAGACAGGCAGATATATGCAGACAAACAGGCAGGTAAGTAGGTAGTATGTTGGTAGGTAGGTAGGTAGATAGGTAGGTAGGTAGGTAGGTAAGAAGGTAAGTAGGTAGGTAGGTAGGTAGGTAGGTAGGTAGGTAGGTAGGTAGGAAGGTAGGTGTAGAGAGAGAAAGAAAACATGCAAGTAAGAAATAACCAAATTTTATTATCTTTCCTTTATACCAACATGCTCAATACACATTGCAACAGCAACACAGCAATGAAGAAACAACTTTCATAGCCAAATACCAACTACTTCTGAACCATTGTAGAAGAGAAAGGACAACTAATAAAATTCTTTCTGCTACACCTGATGCTGCTGCTGCTACAACTACAGTTTTGACTACTTTTGTTACTACTACTGTTACAGCTACTACCCCCATCACTCTTATTACTTTTAATGACAATTAACACAAGTCAGCACAAATTCTCTTGACTCTAATTAACAACACATTTTCTTTTATATTTTTCTGGGTGTTGGTTACCTGACAGTTGTAGTTATCTGAGAACTGAACAAGAGGGAATTCACTAATTTATTTCTTTTGCTTCACATCATTGGCTGGATTAAATGCAATCCTTTGATTGCAAAGTATTCTAGTATGATAGTTTTCTTTTTATCCTGGCTATTCCATACTTCAGTGTTGTATTTGAGCAAATAGATATTACAGCTGATCAAGATACAATATTGTACTACATATTAGATGGAAAATCAATGGTTTATGCTGCACTGTCAATATTGTGCTTTATTTTTGAAGAAAATTCTATATTTTTGTAATTGTTGTTTAGTCCCAGAACATTTATGATAAAGTAGATTCCTATGATTTAAAATCATCCCAAACATAACCATGCATCTTTTATTCAAACATTGTATATCTAATACTATGTTATCTAATGTAGTCTAGATTCTCAGCTTAAAATAGTAGGAGATGATTTAAGGAAAGGTAATATTCATCCCCATTTAAACATGGATGTTCTGTTAGAACAAACTATACTGCAGTAGATACCATGAGAGAAACCGTCATATCAACTTTTGGTGCAAAATGCACACCAGTGGGGAGATAAATCCCTGCCATCCAGCTCCAAGACCACCAGATCATGTGATTTCAACCTTCCTTGGTCTTATTAATGAGAGATGCACAACCACTAGAGATAGTAGCAACT
This sequence comes from Octopus bimaculoides, assembly GCF_001194135.2. NCBI lineage: Eukaryota > Metazoa > Mollusca > Cephalopoda > Octopoda > Octopodidae > Octopus > Octopus bimaculoides. The sequence continues at coordinate 120,361,454 of NC_068981.1, read as the reverse complement.
CATCTCCCCACCAGCAATACATACAGAAATAGTGCCAGAACAGGTACTGATGTCATGATTAGCCAGTGAGTTTGTTAAAAAAATATATATTAGATCCATGTTTAAGTGGGAATAAATATTACTTCTCAGTATTAATAGTCACTAATATATATGATTTAAGGAAAATTTAGCTGTTATTTCTGGCTGATTGAATAACCTGGTAGAGATTGGCTCACTGTTGATGTGATTAAGAAGTTACATATGTTTTGCTTTAATGGCAGTATTAAAATTAGAACTAATGACCATATGGGTCAGTAACTCATTGCTTGAACCTTGCAGCCATTGTACTATACAGCCATCAACTCTTACCTACGTAAATCTTATTTGAATACATCCAATACAGTTCTTGTTTCAGACTCATTCACTCTCTTCCAAACACACACACATACACACACACACCTTCCAAGCCACCTACACACTTTTTCTTTCAATCATCAATACACAATTTCTCTTCCATACTTCATTGACCTATTTATCACTCATTCATACTCATTCACAAGCACATAGTCTCTCTTTTACTCTCTCACCTCTCTTTTTCTTCCTTTTCTGTCTTTGTCTGTCTCTCTTTTCTATCTATCAATCAATCAATCAATCAATCAATCAGTCAATCTATCTATCTATCTATCTATCTATTTATCTCTAATTTTTAATACTCTTATTGCTTATTCTTCTTCTCCCTTCATCATTCTCTCTCTCTCATACACACACACACACACACACACACATTCACACACACATTAATACACACACAGCACCAAATCTCCAAAACAGATTATTCAGTATCATAAAAAGTTATCAGTTTTGGCACTGGTTAGATGTATTGGCCACACTCCTCACACATCCATTACAAGGTTTGATGCCAATAACAATTTATAACAAACATGTTAATAAATAATCTAGACTGTATTGTGACAAGCAACGAGATTTCAATTAGTCTTCTAACAAATATAATATTATCTATTATAGACTGGAATCTAGCCATCTGGGATCTCATTTTATTCTCCCTTCTACCAACATTTCACCATTTATTAATTCTTTTCCTTTCTTTCTTCAGAAATGTGAAAATGCAGTAGTCAAAGGGATAAAATACTGAACAACCCAACCATGATGAAGGGAAACAGAAGACTCCCAAGAATCTAATGGTAGTCTTAGTGATGTCTGTCTTTACAGCATAGGCATGTTAGGTAGATGTCCAGCAAATGAACACTTTCTGATTTTGTTAAAAGAAAATTAGTTAGATTCTGGATTTAATGTAGAGTATGGATCAATTGGTTTTGTATTATTGATGTGATCAAACAGACCACAAAGGGAGACTGGTGTTGGTCTATGTCAACAAGTCTTGTACTACTTCTTCTTCTTCTTCTTCTTCTTCTTCTTCTTCTTCTTCTACATGCACACACACATATATATCATATCATATCATATATATATCATCATCATCATCATTTAATGGCCGTTGACTATGCTGGCATGGGTTGGACGGTTTGACCAGGGCTGGTAAGCTGTGGGCTACACCAGACTCCAGTCTAATTTGGCATGGTTTCTATGGCTGGATGCCCCTCCTAACACTGAGAGTGTAATGGATACTTTTGTGTGCACAGGTACCAGTTGTGTGACACCAGTATCTGCCATGACTATGATTTTACTTGGTTTCATGGATCTTCTTCTCATGCACAACATCTGTCATTGCCTCTGTGAGGCCCAATGCTTGAAAAGTGCTTTTTATGTGCCAGTGGCATGAGTGCTAGTTACATGACACTGGCATCTGGCACATTGCCGCTGTTAGTCTGTTTGGTCTGGCTAAGTCAAAATGTTTTTTTTATATTCTTCCTTCCCGGAGTGTCTAAATGTAGTTACAATAATACGTCCTTCTACCGAAATGAAATTTCAGTAAATTTTCTGTATCTTTGTGCAGCTGAAGATTGCTCTGCATTTTACATTTAATGTAATGCTCACATTGCTTAAATAAATGGAGTCGCATGAAACGATCATACTGCATTAACCTGGAATATCTTTGTTGCTTATTTTGATTTTTAATCACCTTAATTTGGAATTGTTTGGATAATACCATACTTAATTCTGGTACCTAAACTTAAGTACCATATTCACCTTGAATCTATATATATGTGTGTGTGTGTGTGTGTGTGTGTGTGTGTGTGTGTATGTTTGTTTGTCTGTGTTTGTCCCCTCAGCATCACTTGACAACCGATGCTGGTGTGCTTACGTCCCCATAACTTAGCGGTTCGGCATAAGAGACCGATAGAATAAGTACTAGGCTTACAAAGAATAAGTCCTGGGGTTGATTTGCTCGACTAAAGGTGGTGCTCTAGTATGGCCACATTCATATGACTGAAACAAGTAAGAGTAAAAGAGTATCCAAAATATAATAATATATACAAACATACACGCTAATACATATATAGAAAGAGATATATTCATGTATACATATGCACACACACACATATGCTCCCATATGCATATAGGCACAAGCAAGATTGTGTGGTTAAAAAGTTCACTTCTCATCCACTTGGCCAAATAAAGCCTTGTCAATGGTGCTGAGAGCATATACATGCATACATACATACTTATGTGTGTGTGTGTGTGTGTGTGTGAGTGTGAAGAAATTTCAAGTGTGGGAGCAAGGTCTGGAATCAAGGTGCCTTAGAGTTAACCTAGTGTTGTATCCTCTGTCTCCAAATGCCATGGTGCCACCATGATATTGTGATAGATGGTTTAGATACACTGTACCAGTGTTGTAACAGCAAACGAGTTAACAATGCAGCCGTAATAACAACATAACAATCCAACAGTCTCCTCATGAACCAACAATCAATATTTCAAATGAACTAACCATCACAACACCTTGCAAAAACCAGTACAAGCTATGGACACATAAGAGGAGCAGCAATATCAGAGGAAGATTAACTGGGAAATTAGTGTTTGTGTGTGGAAGGTACACAGGTAAACACTGAAAATGTACAGAAAATAAATTCCATCAACTGCCAGTAGGGTTAGCTAGAGGTAGTTGATAGCTTCCATTATCTAGGTGACCAAGTCAGTAGTAGAGGTGGATGCCCTAAGAGCATAACTGAGAGCTCTTACCCCTATTAGCAACAAAGGATCTCTCCCTCAGAGTGAAAGGCAGACTGTATGATGCCTGTGTGTGAACAGCTATGCTACAGGGCAGTGAAACATGGGCTGTGACCACCGAGGACATGTGTAGGCTTGAAAGAAATGAAGCCAATATCCTTCGCTGGATGTACAATGTCAGTGTGCATGCATGACAGAGTGTAAACATCTTGAGAGAAAAGTTGGGCATAAGAGACATTAGGTGTGGCATGCAAGAGAGATAACTGCGCTGGAATGGTCATGTGATGTGTATGAACGAGGACAGCTGTGTAAAAAGTACCAGTCTCTAACTATGGAAGGAATCTGTGGAAAATAGAGACCCAGAAAGGTATGGTACAAGGTGGTGAAACATGATCTTTGAGCAGGGGCACATAAAAAAACACCATTCAAGCATTGAACCTCACAGAGACAATGTAGCCAATACCAGTGTCATGTAACTAGCACCAGTGCCAGTGACATAGAAATGCACCCAATACACTCTCGAAGGAGTGGTTAGCATTAGGAAGGGCATCCAGCCGTAGAAACCATGTCAAATTAGACTGGAGTCTGGTGCAGTCCTGATCAAACCGTCCAACCTATGCCAGCAAGGACAATGAATGTTAAATTATGATGATGATGATGTTATATACATTTATGTATGCATATGAGTGGATTTGGCAGATAGAAACTGAAAGAAGCCCATCATGTGTGTGTGTATGTTTGTCTACAACCACCAACTGACAACCAGGGCTGGTGTGTTTACATCCCCATAATTTAGCAGTTTGGCAAAAGAGACCGATAGAATAAGTACCAGGCTTAACAATAAAACTAAGCACTGGGGTTGATTCATTCAACTAAAAACTTTTCAAGGTGGTGCCATAGCATGAGATCCTAAATCATATTTCATCTATGCCTTTGTATTCAAGATATCAACATGATTCATCTTCCCTATACCCATCCCTCCATCACTCTCCTAAATACAGCACTATCTCAGCTGTTGTAATTATAATTATATGAGAGCGGAGATGCACATATTTCATCCTCCACATTTTTGTGTTACCAGTTTCCCCTCCACTTGGAGTCACTTCCTTATGTCACTCACTTAACACCCTAAAACACAACAAAAATCAACTTTCTTTACAAACAGTCTCATGACCAGAATCTGACACATCTAAATTAGACACATCTGCATACAGTGTTATTTCCATGTTTGACTAAACTCTAAGCAATAATACAACTCCACCTCAAACCAAACAAAATCTTCCAACAATATCTTCCTATCAACGTACACCCTAGAAACATACTTCCCCACTGTCTTCTTCTATTCCCTTATACATTCACTTGCCAGACATGTGTACATCAAGCCTAATTATCATTTCACACAGTACCACCCAACCAAGGAAAACAACTGGCCAAAGAGAACCTAGATGTAGTACATTTCAATAAAGACTAGCAGGCCAAAACTTCAAAGTCACAGTCAACTCACTTCTTGTAAAAGTTTAATAAACATGTACTCTGCTAATAAATATGAAGTAATTCTTCATTTTAATGTTAAATTATATATAACTGAACATAAAAATAAACATGTATACATACATACATATACTATTACTATTATTATTATCATCATCATCATCATTAGTCTGGTTTGATTTTATTTTTATGGCTGGCATTAGGATAGGCATCCATCTGTAGAAACCAAACCAAATCGGACTGGAACCTGGTGCAGCTCTCCTGCTTGTCAGCTCTGGTCAAACCATCCAAACCATGCCAGCATGGAAAACAGACATTAAAGGATAGTGAGGATAATGATGATCTGGTTGAGCTTAAAGGATTGGCTGATTTGTTCATGAGACCCATCATGATCCTGCATAGTATCTGAGATCAGGAGAAACATCCCATGTCTGCACAAAGATGGTCAAAATAATTTTTTACTGAATGCATATCCAAGTCAGGTGTCCATAAGATTGTGTCAGTAATGAGTTTTGGCATAGACTTCCAGCAATGTCACTCAAAGCACATGCATCTCTCTCGAATGATATCAATGAATGTAAGAATTTTATTATACAGTTTGTATTATATGTATGGAAGATCCTGGAGGGGTGGGCACCAAACTTTGGCATCAAAAGCTATACCAGCTGCCAAACTGGACATCACTGCACTGTTCCAAAAGTCCCAGCTACCTTGTACTGCAAAAGCTTGGGACTCAAGGGCCCACAGCAACTTAAAGTCTTACCAAAACATCTGAGGGATCTTCATGGAATAAGAGTTGATGTTTTCAAGAAACAGCTTGACCTCCTGCTGTCCAAGGTTCCAGATGACCCTACACCATGGCAAGAAACTCAAAAGAGAGCAGCAGCATTGACCTCCCTCCTTCACCAAAAGCCAATCACATGACATTGGCTATTGTAAAGATGATTATACCAGCTGTGCTCCAGCATGGCTACAACCTTTGTACTGAAGTATATAAAAGAATAAAATGTTTGGTAAGTGTCCAAGCAGTAAACCATGTAATACCACTGATTCCACAGTGACACTATCATCTGATAGTGATGACTTCTATATGACACTGAGGCCAACAAAAACTGCCTAAGCTGTTGCAATGAATTTTTACATACTTTTATGCTGATGCAATGTTGCTTCCCAAATACATATATAAAGTTTTAGACAGTGCCATAAATCACTACTGCAGTGATATCTGGGGATTATGAAGAATGTATTGGGGTTAAGTATATCCTCAAATATTCAACTGACTTCGACAAAAAAAAAAAGACTTTAAAGCCATATACAACTTTTAAAAACAGATATCTGGTCTTCCCTAATAAATTTCCGCTTCTCTCCTTTCTAAAGATGGCCTCAACTTGATTAATAATACTGAAGGTATTTTATAGGATGGACAGGATAATTCACAAGTCTTTTTTACAACGCATTTACAATGGATGAAATTGTCAGAGACATTCCACAGAGCCATGGTATTAAGGAAAAGAATAGTAATACCTTCATAGAGAAAGTAATAATTGCCATTAAACAGATCAACTCAGAAAAGACTTCAAGAATTGATAGCACAAGCTGAGTTTATTGAGCATGATAGAAATAAAATGGCTGATCACACAATCACAATGATTGTCAATGGGTGGAATGGTTTACTATTTGTACAAGACTGAAAAAATGCAATACTAATTTCATCGCAGAGAGGAAGGGGTTTCAAACCAATCTATAGTAACTTTTGTTGTATTTCCTTACTTGTAACTCTTGGTAAGATATTCATTGAACTCTTATTGACCTATTTGGAGACCTATCTTCTATCATTGTCCTAGAGTCTTAATGTGAATTCAGATTTGGTAGAGAAACTACAGATAGGATTTTTAGTGTCAAACAATTGTAAGATAAGCACATAGAGCAAGGACCAGCCTTTTGTCAGTTCTAGTTGCTAAACAGCAGATTCAGACACAGTGAATAGAAATGCATTCCATTATTTTAAAAAATACAAGAAAACTGTTTACATTTTGTTTTGCATTTGGTGTACAAGTCAATGTGTATATTTTAGATTTAGAACAGATACATCATGTTCCTCTGTATCAGGAGGAAGTGACTTAAAAGGTTGGTGATAAGAAGGGCATTTAGTTATTCAACACCGCTTCAGAAATCTACTTAACCCATATCAAGGTAGAAAAAAATAACATAAAATAATATTGGTGCAAGCCTTATAGCAATGTGATTAATCATTTTTGACATTTAATTCCTAATTAAATTACAAAAAAATTTAATCTTTCAAAAAATAAAATGTATCAACTGTTTATGAGACAGACTTGATATTAGTGTGGTTATGTATAAACCAGCAGATGGGGAAGATCTTTATCTCAACACTATTTGCTTTTACTATTAACATAGATTTATACAAATTTTTGATATTTTTCTGTTCTAATTACTATAGTTTCAAAGCATTTTAGTTCAATGTTGACACTGGTATTTTCATCATTTGGTTTAAACTTGGATTTTACATTTTCCATGGCATTCACATAGTCTTTTAAAAATGAAATTTTTTTTCATTTTCAGCATGGTCATGCTGAGCCAGCTTCATCACACTTAGCCATTATTTCTTTGTCTTTGAAGTTCTGTGATTCATTAAATAATCTTTCAATTTTTTGCACTCTGAACTTAATAATACATGCTATTGTATTATTGTTGTAGCAGGAGAAATAGTATCATTTTGCAACAATTCTGCATTATGGAGAAACAATGTAAAAGTAACTTCATTTTATCTCTTTGAATTTTTTTTCTTTTTTTTTCTTTTTTTTAAATGCAGATATAATTCAGTGGTGACAAAATTCTTTTTATTCCTTGGATTTAACAGTAATAACTGGATTAATGTTTTGTTATTAAGTAAATTCTTCAGAACACAAATTATCAAGAACTCTATTTCAATATGGCAAAGAGTGTCCTTAAATTGTATTCCAGTCAGTATCTGATATTTTCTATGTTGCCAACAGGTGAGAGTCGATGGCTTTAGAAAATCTGCCTCAAGAACAAATTCTCTCTGACCCATGTAAACATGGAAAAATAGACATTAAAATGATGCTGAATGAACCAATCAGAGTCTTAGGAAAGCAATTTTTTTTTCTAAAACCTTTCTATAATGATAAAAGGATTATTTATTATGCTGGTGAGTTGTAAGTAGAATCAAAAAAATTTTTTTTGCTTTTCCATATTCACATTTAATAAAATCTTATAACTGTTCAATTTTAAGAGAGATTTATGAAAGATTTTTATATTTTTCTAACTTATTCAGTGACCTTCCCACAGTTTTCTCAAATCTCTGGGAGAGATTTATTTTCATTGTTACCCTCAGAAATTAAATAGTTATTTGATAAATCAAGGTTTTCATTTTTATGAGTCAAGGCTTCAGACTCTTTATCAGATTCTTCAACCATAGCACCATAACATTCCAGTGTTTTTTTTTATACAGTTCATCACAAACAGCTAAACAATTGTGTGAGAAGTACACAGCTGATGAAAGGGTTTAATATCTTCCCCCAAAACTTTACTCTATCTGCAGTTCTAATTTAAACCGATTTAATCTTTTAGAACTAATTTAATCTTTTAGGGTATACAAGATGCATTCCAGAAGTTTGCAGACTTTTTCAGGAGAGAAATTCATTAATTTCAAAGAAGTACAAATCTCTGTCAAAATAGGATCCTCCGACTTCAATGCACTTGTAGAGCTCCAGCCACTTCAGAAAGGTCCCATAGAAGTCCTTCAATGTGAAGGTGTCCAGGACCCTTGCCACAGCCTCCATCTTCAAAATGACTGCACCTGAGGTTCTCTTGGGGAAAGACCAAAAGTCACAGGGAGTAAAGTCTGGACTGTAGAGAGGATGAGGGATGGTTTTGATGCCCATTTTTATCAAGTAGTTGGTTACAAGGATGCTCATACTCAGTACTCTAGTGATAAATTTTGCACCAATTTTGCACATGCTTAAATCTTCATAAGTGATTTTGTGTACAGTTGCCACACCAACTTCAAACTGTATTGGTATTGTCTTTATATACACATGAGTTTTCATCCACAAAACTATGAATTTTCTCAACTAGCTCTGATGTTCTGACATCTTTCTCCCTTCCACACCTCTCATTACCTATCACCTCCTCTCTACCAAACTTGCACCTCTTGTGCCAGTGAAAAACATACTCAGCTCATACAAGTTAATCCATAAGTAGTCTGGAGTATTTCAGTGGCAGTTCTGTAGAGCTTTTGCCCAGTTTAACACAAAACTTTATTGCATAGTGAGCTTCCTCCAAACTAGTCAGCTATGACAAGTAGTGTTTAGCAGGGTACGTTCAAAGTAGTACTACAGTTGTCTCCTTCAATCAGAAATAACAAAATTTGGTAGGTTAGCTTGTTGGAGGTATAGTAATGATATACTAAAATTACAATAATCTAGAATAGATTTAACTACCTCTGCAAAACAAAAAGTCTCAAAACCTCTTGAATGCATCTTGTGTTTCAGCAATTTGAGTTATATTAAGTGACCTCCTCAAATTAGTAAGGATGACTCCCAACCTCAGTGAACATTAATATTGGTTTCAAATTTTGGCCCAAGGCCAGCAAGTTCATGGGAGGGGGTAAGTTAATGACGTCAACGCCTGTGTTTGACTGGTACTTATTTTATTGACCCCAGAAGGATGTAAGGCAAAGTTGACCGTGTCAGAATTTGAACTCCGAATGTAAAGATGGACAAAACACCAGTAAGGATTTTGCCCAGTGTGCTAACGATCCTACCAGGTCACTACCTTCCAATGAACATTAATATTAATACAATTTAAGGTAGCATGCTAGCAGAATTGTCAACATGCCTGACAAAATGCTTCATGGCATTTTGTCTGTATTTACATTCTGAGTTCAAATTCTGTCTTTCATCCTTTCAAGGTCAATAAAATAAGTACCAGTTGAACTCTGAGGTAGATGTAATTGAATTACCTGCTCCCCAAAATTACTGACCTTGTACCAAAATTTGAAACCAATATCAATACATCTCCTCTTTCACAATGATATATCTTCATCCCATGCTACAGAAAATCTAACTTCTAAATTAACTTGATTCTTTGAAAAAGAACACAATTTGATTTTCTTTTCAACAACATAGTCACACTATACTCTTAACATTCGAAGCATTCATGAAAGCAGTGTTGCCAGATGGAAATTATAATTTAATGCTAGATTTCTACTTAAAAAAGAAAAAAAAGAAAATGGTTAAAAATGCTAAATAAGAGAAAGTCATGTTAGTTACTTATTTATTTTTAAAAACATCATAGAAATTAAACTTTTGCTAACATATTTGAGTCAGCATCTAGCATAACTTCTAAATCATTGAACACTTTAGCATTGCTACTTTATTTCTAAATTAGATATCTGTCCATTGAACCAATTTTATTTAGTGTTTGCTTCAGGTACACAATAATCTTTGCAACATTTATCATGTCGTTTCAGGTTATATCTTACAGAGAGAACAGCTCCAAGTATTGAAAGTTACATTTTTATTTCTCCGTTTTGTTTTTGATAGCATTCATGCTACAGAATAATCTTTCCAACTCAGCGTTTGAATTAGGTAATATTAAAAGATTAAGAGCAAATGCTACAGCATCTCTGAAGGAATTTCCTCTGGTGGTAACTTTGTCATAAAATATTTCTGTCCGGAATTTTTCAGTATTAACAGTGATGGTCCATTTAAGCAAATGAATATTATCAACTTGCAATTCAACACTTATAAATTTGAATTCATTGATTTCAAAAGAGAAACAAATAGCTTCTTTACGTGTCTCAAAATATTTTCTACAGTAAAAGAAACCATTTCATGAGTTTCAATAATTCAAAGTTCTGTGGTATTCATTGCTTGAATACCAGATCTTAATATTTTTCTTTTGTTGGTTGTTCTCTTCTTGAACATCATTTCTACCATTTTCTCTTAAACCTGTTGCCAAGATTAGTCAGGATTAAAAAAATTTTCACCGTTAAAATTAGGATCAAGAGTATCTATTCTGCTTGCTGATGGTACTAAAATATTTGCAATATTCACAATCATTCTGTTTGCAAACAGAATGATTGTGAGAAGATGTGTGGTTGTGTGGTAAGAAGCTTGTTTCCCAACTACATTGTTCCAGGGTCAGTCCCACTGCATGGTACCTTGGGAGCAAGTGTATTTTGCTATAGCCTCAAGCCAACCAAAGCCTTATGAGCAGATTTTGTAGACTGAAACTGAAAGAAACCCATCATGTGTGTGTGTGTGTGTATGTGTGTGAGAGAGAGAGAGAGTGTGTGTGTGTGTGTCTTTGTGTGTGTTTGTCCTCCTCTGCCACTTGACAACTGGTATTGGTGTGTTTACATCCCTATAATCTAGCAGTTTGGCAAAAGAGACTGATAGAATGAGTACCAGGCTTAACAAAAAGTAAGTACTTGGGTCAATTCATTCAACTAAAAATTCTTCAAGGTGGTGCCCCAACATAGCCATAGTCTAATGAGTGAAGCAAGTAAAGAATAAAAGATAAAAGATGCTTTAAAATTGGATGTAATACAACAGAACGTATTCTTACAGAACAATATAACAACTAAACAATTAAACCCTTATCTCTTATACTCATTTTTATAGTGAATTCAAACCACTGATTCAAAATTCTATCCACAATAGATTCAATTGGTAACACAGTTGTTTAAACCTTTAACATTCAGATTACTCTGTCAAATGTAATGCTTATTTATTCACATTGCTTTGAATTAATCATGAATTATCCCATAGCTTTCAGATTTGGATGATGTGATTGTTTATTTTTAGCATGACATTGTAGGGTAAATGGCAGAGGTCAGATCTAGCCAGTTTGAACATGAAACAGATAGAATAGTTGGGTTGGATATGGCTAGTTTGAATGCTAAATGGTTAAAACCTGAAACACTTCTTTATCATTAATAGTAATATATGACTGGTTATAAGTTGTTTGTTTTAATGAAGAGTAAGAAAATTCCCGATAAGTTTCTACTACCAAAAGTTTGAAGTTTCCAGTGAGACATTCCGCATGATAATGCTATATTGATAATTTCGTTAAAAAATGACGCATTCGCACACATCTGCACAGAAATAAAGATGAGGCTATTTTTAATTTCAGATAGTCATGGTTATCTAACGTAACACTGGAATGGTAAGTTCCAATACCATATAGATTTTCAATTTCTAATTTCTTTTTCACTTATTCCTTATTTTGTTTTTTGTTCCTGTAAATTTTTGTTACAACACACTTTAGTAAAAGTATGAAGTCAAGGTAAGTATTCTATTGTTTGCTTACTTGTTTCAGTCATTTGACTGTAGCCATGCTGGAGCACTGCTTTAAAAGGTTTTAGTTGAAGAAATTGACCCCCCAGGACTTAGTCTATGTAAGCCTAGTACTTATTTTATTGCTCTCTTTTGCTGAATTGCTATGTTACAGGGACCCTAAACACATCAGCATCGGTTGTCAAGCGATGGTGGGGGGACAAACACACACACACACATAATGGGCTTCTTTCAGTTTCTGTTCACCAAATCTACTTACAAGACTTTGGTTGGCCTGAGGCTATAGTAGAAGACTTGTCACACAGGTGCCACATAGTGGGACTGAACCCAAGACCATGTAGTTGGGGAGCAAGCTTTTTACCACATTCACAACTTTTTTTATAATTATTGACTGCTGTATCATTATGTTCACCTTAGTGGAAAACAAAATTTTCTAGTTTCTTTCCACATCAGAAATCAGTTCTTCATCAAAGTGTATAGAAAGTACATTCTTTACAATATTTACCCATTTGATACAATATAACCAACTTCATTTTCGAACAGATGCACAAATCTACTAAAAGTATAAAATGAATTCCTAAATTAGTTTCAAGCATCAAGGTACAGGGGTCAATTTATTCAACTAAAAATTCTCCTACTTGCTTACATGGTCCTGAATTCCTTATCAGTTTCATGATTTTCAAAAATTCAAAGTTCTATGGTATTCATTGCTTAAATACCAGAACTTAATATTTTTTCTTTTGTTGGTTGTTCTTTTCTTTTTGGTCATCGTTTCTACCATTTTCTCTTAAACTTGTTGCCAAGATTAGCAAAGATTACAAATTTTCATCATTAGAATTAGGATCAAGAGTATCTATTCTGCTTGCTGATGGTACTAAGACATTTGCGATATTTGTAATCATCCTGCTTGCAACAGAATGATTCAAAAAGTTTATTAAATTCTTGGACATGCATGGCTGTGCAGTTGTTGTTTTTTTGTGTTTTTCTTTTTTTTATTTAGTAGAGGATGTAAAAATTTGCTGTCTTATTGATTTCTCTCCATTCAACTTTTCTTCTTTAGAAAGACTGTGTTAAAAACATTGGATTTTCCATTCCTCACAGGAAGTTCAATATGCCCTTGTTATCAATTTTAGTCCAATATTTATACATAAATATGTATTATATATGCACATACACACACACACTCATTCATACACAGATATACATGCTCTCTCTCTCACACACACACACACATGTTGTTGTTGGCACTCCGTCGCTTATGACATCGAGGGTTCCAGTTGATCCAATCAATGGAACAGCCTGCTCATGAAATCAACGTGCAAGTGGCTGAGCACTCCACAGACACATGTACCCTTAATGTAGTTCTCGGGGATATTCAGCGTGAAACAGTGTGACAAGGCTGAACCTTTGAAATACAGGCACAACAGAAACAGGAAGTAAGTGTGAGAGAAAGTTGTGGTGGAAAAGTACAGCAGGGTTTGCCACCATCCCCTGCAGGAGTCTCGTGGAGCTTTAGGTGTTTTCACTCAATAAACACTCACAACGCCTGATCTGGGAATCGAAACCGCGA
>NC_068981.1:120341958-120347908 GCF_001194135.2 Octopus bimaculoides | reverse complement strand
AAATATACTCCATATCACAAATCTGAAAAAAAAGTTAGTTTTCCTACTAAACGTTTTGGCTAAATTTAAAAAAATTTAATCAAGCATTGAAAATGCCAAATTAGCTACACAGCATAGAAAAAGTTGAGTCATAACTGAATTCTTTAAATGTCTCTTGAAGGAATGAAGGAATGAATGGATGAATGAATAGAAATCTGGTTAAAACTAACACCAACTTTGTTGGCTAATTTTGTAACATCTGCAATAGAATCTTTTTCCAAAAAGTTCTACTGTTATTTGTTTTTAGCTTTGATTTTACTCATTCCTTTCACATTATTCTACACCATGAATGTCTTTTAAGAGTGTAGCAAAATCATGAAGACAATATCTTAGTTTCACCTCTGTTGCTTGCGTTACTTTGACCAATTAGAATTCATAGGTCACAAACTTGTAGTTGTGTTATATTTAACATGTTGAATAATTAATAAAAGAATTATCTTCAGTAATTTTTATTAATAACACTAAACATTTTTTATATACATAATGTAGAATTTTACAGTTTTTCTTTCAGTATCTGTAGCTACTGTTGTTTTCCTTTCAAACACTGAAGTTCTCAGAAGAGCCATGCTGTACAGCTTGTGGGAGATTGTGGCAGAAAATAGAGTGAGACTTGCAGGTCATGTTTTCTGACTGCCAGAAGAACAAATACCTAATGGGTTCCACCAATGGATGAAGAGAGAGAAACCCAAAAAGATATAACATGCCACCATCAAAGAAGATCTGAAGCAACTTCACTTCACCTGGGAAAATGCCGGTGACAATGCTCAGAACTGGGATTATTGGAGACAGCTTACTACCCAATATACAAGCCAACTATATGGGAGGAACTAAGATTAATATGGAATTTGTAATATAGAGGTTATGTGTGGAAATCAGAAAATAATGAAATTGTCTAAAGATTAGAACTGATATATTTGATATAATTTAGAACATAGTTGCTGGCTACAGCAGGAATAGTATCTTAGACACACAGTTAAGATACGAAAATTATCTTATTAAACATGGGTAAAAAAGACACTGGTACTTATTTTATTGACCCTGAAAGGATAAAAGGCAAAGTTAACCTTGGCAGAATTTGAACTCAGAATATAAAGATGAATGAAATGCCACTAAGCATTTTGCCCGGTGTGTTAATGATTCTACCAGCATGCTATCTTAGCTTGCTGAAATATTCTGAGAATGTTTCCTGAGGCCTTTACGAGTAAAAATTAAACTCTTCTTTTTTTTTTAATCACTAGCTATCATAAACTTTCATTAAAAATGATTGGCTGGAAAAATGGCAGCAGGTATTGTAATAGAGTTTGAGGATATAGCCAAAAACTGACTCTGGTTAGTATTACAAAGTATAGTATTATTATATACCAGCAGCAATTATCTCCAGTCAATATTACCAAACATAGCAATATTATTCACTCACAGTTTTGACTTTCAGCTTAAACATTCCAGGTTCAAATTCAAGGAAGGCTATCTGCTATAAGCTAATGATCTGTAATTTTTTTTTTTCCTTTGCATGTAAAACAGAGAACACATGGTCATGTTGTTTAGGCCAATTGGAAACTCAGTCTGTAGTACCTGTATTTCAAAGGGCCCAGCCTTGCCACACTCTGTGTCTCACTGAGTCTCCCTGAGAACTATGTTAAAGGTACACATGTCTGTGGAGTGCTCAGCCACTTGCACAGTAATTTCATAAGCAGATTGTTCCATTAATCAGATCAACAAAAACCCTCATCATCATAATCAATGGAATGCCAGTTAAGCAACACAAAATACTTTATGCTTGCTTGGGTCATTCACTTCACATTTGATCAACCTCCTTTTCTCACACAGCAGCTACAGTTAACCTGTCTTATTCTCTCTCTCTCTCTTTGGCTAGATGTCAACCTTTTGCTTTAGCTTTAAAAAAATATCCTCTGAAAGCTTAAAAACATGTTAATTTTCTTTTCTTTCACCTTAGGGCTATTACCTGATCACATACTTTACTTTGTGAAAGGATGTGGCTTATTAGTTAGAGTATTTGGCTCACAGTTCAGTTCCTGGCAACATGTTGTGTCTTTGAGCAAAATGCTTTATTTCATGTTGCTCCAGTCCATTCAGCTGGCAAAAATGAGTAGTACTAGTATTTCAAAAAAGGCCAGCTTTGTCACATTCTGTGGCAGGCTGCATCTTTCTGAGAACTACATGTCTGTGGAGTGCTCAGCCACTTGCACGTTAATTTCATAAGCAAGCTGTTCTGTTGATCAGATCAACTGGAGCCCTTGTCACAACAACCAGTTTTTATATCTTACTCTCCAACACAGGTTATTCCATCATCATTATAATCATCATCGTTTAACGTCCGCTTTCCATGCTAGCATGGGTTGGACGATCTGACTGAGGACTGGTGAAACCAGATGGCTACACCAACACAAATTATTTATGAACATTTTTTTCATAATGGCTGTGAGGTTAAGAAGCTCAATTTGCAACCACATGGTTCCAGGTTCAATCCTATTGCATAAGCAGCCCCAGGCCAATCAATGTTTTGTGAGCGAATTTGGTTGATGGAGTCTATGTGGAAGTCCATCATATGCATACATATGTGCACGTGCACACACACACACCTATAAATTTCAGGTGTTTTAACACACCCTGTGCTTTGAGGGAGTCATCCACACTGCACTAAACTGTAGTATACCAGCAAACAAGCAAAACACACATACTGAATATGTGCAGTCAATAATATATACATATGTATGTATGTGTGTGTCTTTGTGTTTGTCCTCCCATACCACTTGACAACCAGTGTTGGTTTGTTTATGTTCTTGTAATCTAGTACTTTGGTAAAAGAGGCTGATAGAATATGTACTTGACTTTATAAACTAAGTACTAGTGTTGACATGTTTGACTAGACCCACAAAGCTGATGCTCCAGCATCGCTGAAATCCAATGACTGAAACAAATAAAAAGATAAAATATAAACTAATTGTCACATCAATATACTGTTTATTTTCTCAAACATATCAAAGCATGCGGGCGTGGTAGTGTGGTAAGACTTTTGCTTCCCAACCAAATGGTTTCAGAATCAGTCCCACTGTGTGGCAACTCGGGAAAGTGTCTTTTATTATAGACCTGGGTTGACCAAAGCCTTGTGCGTGGATTGGTTAGACAGAAACTCAAAGAATCCCATTGTATATGTATGTGTGTGTGTGTGTGTGTGTGTGAGTGTGTGTGCATGCATATTTGTATCTCCTTCTCTTGACATCATGTGATAGTTGTAAATGAGTGTCACTGTCATACAAGTGGTGTTGTTCATTTCCAATATTCTGCAAGGACATGTCTGGCCATGGGGAAATATTACCTTGCTTTGAGACAGGTAAGAGTTGGCAATAGGAAGAACATCTGGGTGTAGAAAACCAGCCTCAAATAAACTGTCCAACCTATGCAATCAAAGAAAAGTGGATATTAAAATGATGATGATGATTATGATTAATGTAATTTTTGCCTTCATAGATCTTGTAAATTAAGATCAATGAAATTTTCCATGTCTGACTTCTGTCCTATCTTAATTTGTATTTTTAAACTAGGTGATGTATAATTGGTATTAGATAGTTTACCAACAAGATCGGTCGGGATCTATTTTTATTGACATTAAGGAAATAAAAGAGAAAATTACGTGCAATTTACTCTTGTTATTATAGAGATAACACTCTTGTAATTCTATATGAGGTGACCACAGATGTTTGATCAGATCTACAATTTGTGATCCAGAAGCATTTGGACAGACATTTGTCTAATGACACACACGTTTTTATTCTCTGACTGAGCAGCACAACATTTATTTACAAAGTTATGCATAATTGGACAACAAGTAGCTAACAAACTCTTTAATTTCCTACATTGTTCTCAGACATCAACTAAAAGCTGTTGTTCTTGCTATTGACTTAATTCACTGTCAAAGTTTGTACATATACATAAATGAGTATATATATATATATATATATATATATATATATATATATATATAAAATATTAGTTATAGAATAAAAACGCTGGGTTAACAACTCAACATATCACACCCCATCAATGAACATATATAAGAAGCACAACATAATCCATCAAACACATGGAATAAAAAGATATAAAAATAACATAAGAAAGATAACATAAGAAAATACCTGAGACGCTCTACATCCTAGGTACATGGGTAGAAGTACAAGTACTTCATCCTTCAATGAAGTTGCCGCATACTTCTTTGCCGTGTCTTCGTTTATGAATCTCACCTCCACTTCACCAAATTTCGGCCCTCTGGCAAGATATGATATTTCTTGCCAGATTGGCCTCAGCACCTTCTCCACCTGCGCCGTCAACATGTGTTCTATCTTCCCTTTCTTAATTGAGAATGTTTTGTACATAATAGTTCTGCCTTTCATACTTTTTGTTATTTTCAGCAGAGGGGTCACGTTAACGTTGTAACCGTCACGCTTCAACAATGTCAATTTCTACATTTTTCTCTTCTTTTCGGGCAACCTCCGCAAACTTCCTCTTATCGAGTTCCACATCCATTGCGTCAACCGCTGTCAATAATTCTTCCTCAGATGATGAATACTCAGACCCGCTAAAGTCTGAGTAAAAGGTATTCCTTTTACTTTTAGCCATACCAACTCTCAAAGAGAGGACGTAAGACTATACCGCTGCAAATACAACAATCCTTTCTGAACGATATTTCACAAATAACACAAACCTTTACTGGCCAACTCACACTTTGAACATCAAGAAATGCACAAAGGAAAAAAAAATTATTTTTTATATAAGAGCAAATTTATATAGTCAATATGGACCAGCAAATATTAGCAAATGTTCATTATATATTAGGGAATCCCTTGCGATACTCAGGTCTTTTGGACCAAAAACCTTAAATAAATTCACCGAAGTAATCCCCTTCTGCAACCATAAGTTTTCCTCCACCTTGAAACTGTATAAAAATAAATATAAATATAAAAACGATAGTAACAAGTGTAATAGTTTGTGTTAGGGTGGTTTGAAACCTCGAAGATTGGTTTTGATACTGCAGCCTGTTTGACTATTCTAAAATAGCTCTTTTTTTTTTTTTCTTTCGATTATTTGCATAGGCTTGTCCATATTGACTATATAATTTTTTTTTTTCCTTTGTGCATGTCTTGACATTTGTGTGTAATTTTTACCTTGCCGAGGAGGTCATCACCAATTTGCATTCCTTGTGTTTGGAATACAGTGGTGTACGTGTTCTTTGACCCATGTTTTTCGTGAACTCTTATAAATGGTAGTTGAAATTGATTTTACCGATTGATACCTACTGGGTGCTGTATTTGTCTTTTGATCCATGTGTTTTGTGAACTTTTGGACATGGTGAGCAGAATTAAATTTTACATGCTTTTACCTGCTGGGTGCCTGTATTCACCTTTGACACACGTTTTTGCGATCTCTTGTATATACCTAACTGATACGGACTTACCTATTGATGTCTACTGGTTTTAAATTATAAAATATACCCGAGGGAAGTATAGAACTTTATATTTTAACTCTAAATAGTGTTAAATCAGTTTAAAGTTTTGTCATTGATTTTTAACCGATGGACTACTTTATTGTACCTCATTTCTTTATCTTATTTTATATCGATCTATATTATATATTTGAATTTTTATTCGTATTAATATTAACTTCAACTTGATTCGGAACTTCTATGAAATGATATATATGTATATTGTGTTATACCTTTAACTCAAATTTATTATTTTAAATTTATTTGTATGTTATCGGTTGAAATAATATATTCGTGTATAAAATTTTATATTATACTAGCAGAAATACCCAGCTTTGCCCGGGTTAAAGAGAATAATGAAATCTAAAAATGCTGTCTAGACTACGCAACCCTCAACTGTTAGTAGCTACGATA
>NC_068981.1:120340584-120341577 GCF_001194135.2 Octopus bimaculoides | reverse complement strand
TGCATATAGATCTATATCTATATATCTATACATATACGTGTACATATACATCTATATGTATACATATACATCTCTCTCTCTCTCTCTCTCTCTCTGAAAGTATCTGTCATTACAGTATCGAAATGTGATTGTTTCAGTTAGTGGAATAGTTTCATTTTTAAAGTGAAAGTATTTGACATGAATGTTTTTGTTTCACTTTTGACACATAATACTTAAATAGTGGAGGAGATATTATGTTGCCGTGGGCTCGAACTCTGCAAGAAGTTAAAAATGTTTTTTGACTAAAACACAACTGGAACCCTAAGTAAGGCATCTGTAAAATTTGAATGAAATTGGTTGCGTAGTTCTCGAGTTTTAGGGATTCACACACACACATTCTCATTTTTATATATATAGATGTTCTATTTCTTGCACCTTACTTCTTATACATTTTTTATTCTTTTATTTTCTTACGTTATTCTTATATCTTTTTATTCCTTATGTTTGATGGATTATGTTGTATCTCTTATATATGTTCATTGAGGGGGTGTGATATGTTGAGTCGTTAACCCTGCGTTTTTATTCTATAACTAATATTTTATTCTTGCCCCAATTGTTCTGAGCACTTCTCCTTGCAGCCCTGTATAAAATCTATTAGTTTCCTAATAAGAAACTGTTAATATTATATATCATCATCATCATCATCATCGTTTAACGTCCGCTTTCCATGCTAGCATGGGTTGGACGACTTGACTGAGGACTGGTGAAACCGGATGGCAACACCAGGCTCCAATCTAATTTGGCAGAGTTTCTACAGCTGGATGCCCTTCCTAACGCCAACCACTCAGAGAGTGTAGTGGGTGCTTTTACGTGTCACCCGCACGAAAACGACCAGGCTCGAAATGGTGTCTTTTATGTGCCACCCGCACAAGAGCCAGTCCAGGGGCACTGGCAACGATCTCGCTCGAAAACCCTACAAAGGCCAGTCAGGCGGTACTGGCAACGGTCACGCTC
>NC_068981.1:120337481-120339474 GCF_001194135.2 Octopus bimaculoides | reverse complement strand
ATATATATATATATATATATATATATATATATATATATATGCATATATGGATGTACATATGTCTTAGAGTGTGTGTGTGTGTGTGTTTTCTTCATCATCTCCTGTCATTTGAACTCTGAAGAAGCACCCTGTTTAACATGTTTGATACTCCAACCACTACAGCAATTTCAATGAACACTTTCTGCCACTTTTTCCAAACAATAAGTCTTAATGACACAGACTAGTATCAGTTTCCTTGAATTATTTTATCTAACAAATATGTACGTATGTATGTGTGTATGTATGTACACATATACATGCATGCATATATATATAGCAAATGAAAGACAGATGGAATATACGAGAATTTATTGTTAATCACGACAATTGTTTCGACACATCTAGCATTGATTCCTCTTGGGTGGGACATTCAACAACTGGTTCAGGAACATCCGGTGGTGCAGATGATAGATAAATACAACTCGTTAAAATAAATGTTCTGCGCAAGCGCGTGCGCACACACACACACACATATCTATTCAGGCATACATATATACACACACGTCCACATACATATACATACGGCCACATAGGCATACAAACATATATATCCATATGGATAGATAGACAAACAGCTATAGAGAAAAACATACACAGTCATACAGCAAGACAGATTTGTGATGGTGTTTGTGTGTCTATTTGTATCTGTGCGTGTGTGTATACATACGAGCTTGTTAGCATTAAATATGTTAAATCTGCACATTCAAGCAGAACAGCAAATAAGTAAGACAAATATTTAATTCAAAGTTTAGGAGGTTTGGTAACAAAGACAGAGACAGAACTTTGCTGGGTTTTCAAAAGACAAGTGAAATATTTTCATCAACACAGAATAATAAAACCAGGCTTTTCAAAACAGTATTTAAATGTCAATAAGGAAAACTGTGGTATAATTTTAATTATGTCTGTATTTTGCACTGGGTAAAGTGTCACTATACATTTTTATGTGTGTGGAATACTTGTCCAGTGTTAATATTTAGTAAAGCTTATGTTCTGAGCTCAAATTCCACCAATGTCAACTTTGCCTTTCATCCTTTCAAGGTTCGAGGTCAATAAAATAAGTACCAGTTGAACACTGGAGTCAATGTAATCGACTTGTCTTCTCCCCCCAAATTGCTTTGACTTGTGTCAAAATTTGAAATCAGTATTTAGTAAAGCTGAAAGGCAGTGAGCTTGCAGAATCATTTGCATGCTAGGCAAAATGCTTAGTGGCATTTAGTCCATCTTTACATTCTGATTTCAAATTCAAAATAAATGGAAGTGGAGAGACAAGTTACTGAAGAGATTGCAAGAGTGCAATGAAATAATTTAACAAAAAACTATATAAATTAATACAGGACTGAACCAGTGCGTGTGTTTATTACCGGCATAATGCCTCTCCCAAGGTTTAATTGTATTTCTTTCAACACACGTATCCACATCAAGTATCTTGCACACGAAATACATAGATTGTGATCCTTCTTAAGAACAGAAAGCACTTTCATGCAAACCCAAGGAAATTACAGCCCCATCCTTCACTTTAAACAAACAATAACTTCCATTATGCTAGTAATCAATTCACTATATATCAGCTGTGTCGATTCTGCCCATAAGGGAACAAATAATACGTGGCTGTAGGTCATAACACCTGGGCAACGCCAGGATGCATTACTAGTCTAAATATCTATGAGCATGTCAAGGTATGTAACCGTATGCATGAGAATACACAAAACAAAACATAGAAATCTGCACATACACACATACTCTGTTGTTGTTAATCTAGATTAGAAACGCGCTCTTTCTCTATTGGCAAGAAATCTTGAAATAAAACTGAACAATATATATGTATATATATATATATATATATATGAAGGCAAATACATAGACACGAGAAAATGCGCGCACACACAAGCAAGGCAAAAACATTTATAGCATGCGGTCCACATATGTTCACACATACATTAATCTTCAAAAGCCC
>NC_068981.1:120321899-120337471 GCF_001194135.2 Octopus bimaculoides | reverse complement strand
ATATATATATATATATATATATATATATACCTATTTATATAAGGTCTCTCTCACGTTCGTGCACAAGTCAGGTAATAAATCAAAAACATTAAAGTGCGAAAGTGATGGAAAGTTAAGGAAAGAAAAGATTGACTTGTTATTTAGTGGATTTGGCCTGTAAAATAGGCAGGAACTGACCATTGTGAAATATTTGTAATGGGGCCAACTCCATGTTCTGGCACAGTTTCTGCGTTCAACAGTTATATGCAGAGATTTTATAATCGATTAAATATTTAATATGAATGAAGAGAGATTTCCGCTAATAGTTGGTAGCTGGTATTGTAAATATTATTCTTTGTTGCATTATTAGTTACTAAGACTCACTTCAGTGCCAGAACTTGTTGCAGTAGGAAAGAACCGTAGAGAAGGTGGCTTGGTTTTCTGCTTAAAACTTGTATTGATGGGTAAACAAAAAGCTGATCCAATGTAAGCAATTACATTGTTTCGGATGTGATGATTTATTTTATTCCAGCTATCTGCAGTGAGAGTTTGTTTATGAAAGGATATACTTAATACAATTTCGTAACTTCCATTGTTGTCGTTGGACGAATGAATACAAATAAAGGAGTTTGCTTTATTTGTTTGTTTTCATTAAAGTTATTGCTTTGTTTTATTACAATGTTTTAATTTCTTATTTGCTCAGTAGGAACGGGATCAACCCATAAGTACAGCTTTAAATAGATCTGTTTGTATACTGTATTTAATAGTATTTACAAACAGTAGACTTATTCAATATGTGTTTAGAGAAACGCGCTGTCTAGTCAATAGCTAATTGAACTCCTAGGTGAGGGTCAATAGGTCCACACTTGGTGATCGTGCTGTCTATGTGTGTAAGGTATTTCCAACGTCTTAAAATGGTCAATAAAGCAGCAGCAGATATGACATGCTCCCACACTGAACTGGCGGAGTTTCGGATTAGGTGTACCTACACCAACTGAAAGGCATTTGTAGAAAATTTCATTAAAAACATATATCTTTTGGTAAGTTTTTAGGAAACAGTCGTGGATGGGGCACAATTATGTCGGTAAGCAACGGAAAATATCTGCTTCGTACAACAGAATTAACGATTCCGAAAAAAAAAAAAAAAGATTTCTTCCACGTTGTACGCCCCTTTTGTAATCTTCGATCTTCTCTGTTTGGCTGCCAGCGTCAATTTCACTTCGAATTGATTTCACACATAGTGTAATGATACACTTTTATAGGCTAATCAATACCATAAAAATCATTTTCCCCATAAATTAATAAATAAAAAGTTATTAGCTATTAAAGTTTGAAAATTTTGGGTTACTTTTTAGCCAGTCGTGAGCCACATATATATTCATGTCTGTTTCCATAGTGACAACCCAAACATGAGAACTCTTTAGTCTGCAAGAAAGCACGTGTTGACTAATATGTTCCAGTCATTGAGACGGTTGTCATGTGTGCTAAAAATAACAGCCAAATAGGCCTTAAATCACGCACCAGATGAGGATGCGCCTTTGTACTTGCAAGAAATGGGTGTTATACCCAAAAGAAAATTATGCAAAACGAAGAAGCATTTTATGAGAACTAGAAAACGTGGTGCGAATATGTATCGGCGATGCTCACGCCATGGAGTTTGTGTCATTGAGGAAAGATACATGGTTTGAAGGTGGCACCCATTCTCTTAGGACTGTAGAGTTTTTCCTTTACTCATGAGCTAAGGAATTGACTTCAGTCTAATTTTGTGTTCAAAACTGGGGATGAGCCATTGCACTGCTGTTGATTATAACAGCTATGTTAGGGAAATATGTTCAGAGGACTTACTCCATTATCCAGTTAAGGTTGGTGATCCTGAGAAGATTGTTGGGATGTTTGTTTTTTTTAAATATTTAATTTGTAATGTGCTGTTTTGTTTTTGGATAAATCTTTTAAGTTTGTGCTATAAGTTTCTTATTTGGAGAAATATTTAATTTGTAATGTGTTGTTTATCGCATTAAATGCATATTGAATATTTAAAACTACATAATGTGCTGTTTACTCGTTTTTTTTTGTCATTGAAGTGGTTATGAAGTGTGCTAAAAATAACAGTTAAACAGGCCTTAAATCATACACCACCACACTTGAGTGGGGCATAATTGTATGAAGTCCCACTTGTAGAATACAAATTTGCAAACATTTTCTGAAAATTCAGAAAAATAAAGAGTTTTGAGTGTTATATGTTGTGTATAATTCATTTGTTTACGGTTTCATAGAAGAGAAATGCTTTTCTCAGGATGACAAAATGTCCAGTCACACACAAAATGAGAGCTTCGAAATCCCGTTTCCTGACTAGGTGAAAATGATCAAACTTTAAACCTTTTAAAGACATTTTAGTGGAAAAAGTGAAATAACTCCTCGGTTCAGATTGGAAAACTACATTAATGTGCCAAATTAAAAAAATTTCGATAAACATTTCTGAAATGCTGGCAGCCAAACAGAAAAGATCCGTAATCGTTTCTTTTCCTATGATATAATGATGTATTCAGTGCCCATTAACGTTATAGGCCCTTGAGCACATCAATGTCCTAGGCCTTATAGTATTTATTTATTAACAGCAAGCTACAAGAAACAGTACATAGATTAGAATCGAGTCCCTGGATTCATGAACCTTAGGCATCTGTCCAGTGTCCATGCCTTAATTCAGCATTAAATGTGTGGATTTATCTGAAATTCTGCTATTAAACCCACCAACAATATTTAGTTTCATACGTTTGTGTGTGTGTGCATGCATATACACGAACTTTAGATTTGTTAAAATATGTTTGTGACATATTTCAACTTCTGAAGGCAAATTCACTGCAGTTACCATGGAGAAAAAAATTCTCTTTTCTGGTAAAAGATGTAAAAACACCACATCTGCCCAGTGTTGCCCCCAACTGTCAGATTCCCAGATGCAGCATTTTTAGCTTATGCCTAAATACTGCTTGGCACTGATACTGCTGAATCCCAACATAGCTGTCTAATAGTGCAACTCGGTCAATGCTATTGATTGTGTTTTAGTTTATAATGGAACTAGAAGGTTCCTGATACCTGTGGAGTATCGCCATCTCTCATTACAATTATTTTTTGTAGTCTTAGGATTCTGGAACACGAAGAGGCTTACAAGCGGATGCAATTTAATTGTTGTTTATTTGGTTCTCATTTCATGGGGTTTGATCCCGGCGACCATCTGTATGTCAGCGCGTCGTAGCTCCGTTCGCGCGAGGTACATTACCTCTGGAGATAATGGGTAAAGTTAGAGCGGGTTAAGAATCCGCTGTGAGCTGCTAGGTTGCAGTGTTGTTCAACGTGAGCGCCAACGCGAGAGAAGAGAACAGGTTGCTCAATACAACTTAAATAGATGTTGCCTACGAGAGCCTCGTTGTGGTCTCGCACATGTCAAACATGGTTGTAGGCAAGATCTCACTCTTGTCACGGACATGGTAATTGCTGCCGGCGAGATATCGTACAAAATGGCACTGGCTTCTTGTGCCATGCTACAAGTTAAAGCCACAACTTTTAATCTGCCCAGAATGCCCTCTTTTCGATATATCCCATTTATAACAGCTGAAGAGCTAGAAATGCTACATTTGGGAATCCAACAGGGATCAACACTGGGAAGATATGGTATTTTGCACCTTTTACTGTAAGGAAGATTTTTTTCTCCATAGTAACTGGAATGAATTTGCCTTTAAAAGTTGAATTATGTTACAAACATATTTTAACTAACCTAAAATTCACTTATACCTAAACACTGCTTGGTGCCTATACTGCTGAATATATATATGTATACACACATACACATATTCAGTCAAAAGAAGAGGATGGACAGTATTCAAGAGCTTTGCAGATCCTTCTAGACTGTGAAAACTAATGCAGTTAATGTTCATCATGGGCATGTTGGTGACTCTGAGAAAACTTGGGCAGATAATTAGTTTCAGCTGTTTACTGCCCTGGAAAGGATTGGTTAGACAAAGAAGTTAGCACAAGGTTTTGAATGTAGTGACACAGTTGAGATGTTGAATGAACTGAGGCAATGTAAATTCAGGATTAGGCTTTGGTGGAAATAGATTATAATAGATTGTTTAATAGAGCAGAAGACATTCGAGTTGCAGAGGAAGAAACAGCATCTATGTGAGCTAATGGTCGATGCTTTTTAGCTCCAACCTTCTCACTAGAACTGGTTGAACAGATATACAATTAAAAACATACCAACTGAGAACAGCCATATTTCTTCAAACAACATATCAACAGTAAAGAGTCATTTCCAAGACAATAGGGAACAACTTGAGAGAAATTTGGCAACTACTTCTAGCATGCTGAGTGACTGTGTATACATTCTCTTGCTGGTGAGTTGATATTTACTTATTCAGCTGGTCTATTTTTGAATGCAGTCATTGATATTTGTATGTGGAGCAGCAACATCACCTGCTTTTGCTCAACTAATCAGGGTAGAAATATCTTTCTTCTCTGAAGAGGAAGCTGGTCTTTAGGATGCAGTTTCTTTTATCTTTTACTTGTTTCAGTCATTAGACAGTGGGCATGCTGGGGCATGGCCTTGAAGAATTTTCAGTCAAAAGAATTAACCCCAGTACTTATTTTTCTTGTAAGCCTGGTGCTTATTCTATCAAACTCTTTTTGATGAACTGCTAAGTTAGGGGGACATAAGCACACCAACACCAGTTATCAAGTGGTGGGGGACAAACACACATCCACACACACACATGCTGAACTTCTTTCAGTTTCTGTGTGCCAAATCCACTTGCAAGGCTATAGTAGAAGGCACTTGCCCAAGGTGCTACACAGTGGGACTGAACTCAGAACCATGTGGTTTGAAAGCAAGCACCTATTTTGCTGCTGTTGCTGGTTATTGTAATATATTCTAACCCAGTGTTTCTCAAGGTGGGGTGCATACCTGCATCCCACCCTGTGGACCACAGTAATATTTTGGTGTGGCATGGAAATTCAGAAAGGGGTGTAAGAAGCCAGTGAATTAGCTTGCAGTAAAGTTTTAATTAAAACTTCTTTTGTTTGTATGTATGTATATATGTACGTACGTACGTATGTATGTATGTATGGTGAGCTATCTGTTGGAAAAGTAACAATAGTGCAAGCCAAAAAAAAAAAGACAGAAGAAAAAGGCAGAATTCTGTTTTAAGTTATGAGGGGTTATATGGCATACTTAAAGCAGAATTCCACCAGAAAAAGGGTGGTATGCAGATTTTCTAAAACCAATCTTAGGGATGTTAATATACGTACAAAGATGTTGAATCTATTGCTCTTGTCAGAAATAAAAGGCAAAAAATGATTTGATCTTGGGGCAAAAGAGTTTGTAGAAAACAAAAGTATGCAAAAATGAAAAGAGCAGTGCAGAAAATTAACATCTTTCTAAACATAGAAACAGAGTTATCATTCACTTGCTTAACGTGTGATAAGACATTGAGCAACTGGCTTAACTTCACTTCTCAGAATTCACCTTCATACAGTTGACTGAAATGACATAATGGCTGTTCCAGCGGACATGCTCATATACCATATTTGTAGTAGTAAGACATACATCTTGCATTGGTCTAAAAAGGCATTTAAATATCCAGAAATAAGATGAGACAAACAACACTGTGCTACTTCAGCTGAGAGATATTTATACTGTTATTTCTACGCCCTCCTTATATCTAAAAAAATAATGCACCCACTATGAACAGGCTAAGTTAATACATATGGAGAAGTAGTCTCCTCCTATTCAAAGCTTAACCATTTTTTGTTGGATGCGTTTTTCTATGTGGTTTTGGGGTCCTGAGAGCTGTTTGAAATTTGCATGGAACAAACAGTATAAACATGTCTCAGCTGAAGCCAGTATGCTTTGCTGAATGTGCAATGTCAGTGTGCTTGTTCAACAGAGTGTAAGCATCTTGAGAGAAAAGTTAGACATAAGAAGCATCAGATGTGGTGTGCAAGAGAGATGACTGCACTGATATGGTCATGGGATGAACATGGACGAGGACAGCTGTGTAAAAAAGTGCCGATCTCTAACTGTGGAGGGAACCTGTGGTAGAGATAGACTCAGTAAAACATGGGACAAAGTGGTGAAGCATGATCTTTGAACTTTGAGCCTCACAGAGGCAATGACCTGTGATATGCTATGCTTGAGAAGGCCCGTCAAGCTAAGTGAAATCGCAGTCATGGCTGACACTGGTGTCACATAACTAGCACCCATGCTGGTGGCACATAAAGAGCACCGTTGGAGCATTGGGCCTCATGAAGGCAAAGTGGCTGAGTTCCTTTCGAGTGTTGGGCCTCACAGAGGCAAAGTGGCTAAGTTTCTTTCAAGCGTTGGGCCTCATAGAGGCAAAGTGGCCAAGTTCCTTTCAAGTGTTGGGCTCCACGAAGGCAAAGTGGCTGAGTTCCTTTTGAGTGTTGGGCCTTACAGAGACAGTGACCGAGACCTTTTGAATTATGTTGTGTTTGAGAAGAAGACCCATCAAACTGAGCAAAATCACAGTCGTGACAGATACCAGTGTTATGTAAATGGCACCCATGCTGGTGGCATGTAAAAACATCTGTTACACTCTCAAAGTGGTTGGCATCAGGGAAGGCATCCAGCCATAGAAAACCATGCCAAATCAGACTGGAGTCTAGTACAGCCTTCCAGCATGCCAGCCCTGGTCAAACCATCCAACCTATGCCAGAATGGATGGATGCTGAATGATGATGATGATGATGCAATGCAAATTTCAAATAGCTCTCAGGACCCAAAAACCATGTAGCTACTCATGCACAGAGAAAAACATCCAACAAGAAGTGGTCAAGCCTTGAATAGGAGGAGACTACCTCTCTATATGTATTAACTTAGCCTGTTAGTGGGTGTATTATTTTTTTTAAATATAAGCAGGGCATGGAACAATATCTAACCAAAAACCAATCAATTTGTGATGAGATATTGCACAGATTGTTGCTTTATGGAGTTTTTAATAATATATTCATACATTTCATAACCAGTATGTATCAGGTTCTTATTGAGAATGATGTGTGGTTTGTGTATTTTTAATGGGTGTTGCATCTATTGTTTTGGTGTGGGTGTGGGCGAATTTGTTCTTACATTGTTGTATGGCCTGGTTTACTAATTTATTAGAGTGACCATTATTAACTATTGCTTGCTTTATGCAAAGAATTTCTTTAAAACTCATAAAATAGAATGCACAACTACATAACTTATCTCACACATAACCACAAACTCATAGAACACACACACACACACTTACACAATAGTACCAGGGTGAAAAAAAGTCTCCTTGTCAACACAAAAGCACAAACTAGTAAACCACAGAACATACTTCAGGCAACCAATGGTAACATAAAAATTTCAATGCAAACATGGAAATTGTAATAACCACTATTCCTTGACTTTCTCCTAAAAGAATCAACCAGCAAAACCAATATATCATAACATAAAGAAGAAATCTGGGAATCCTCTATGCAGTCACTCCACCTTTGGGTAATATACTACTAAACTCATTGTACCTAAAGAAAAGATGTAATAGCCATAACTAGAACACTGTTAATCATAGAACTCCTTGATTAATACAAGTTGGTGGCTAAGCACTGCCATATTCACAATACCCACAACCAATATCACTAACAATAATACCAACTGTAACTTTCAGAGAGAATACTTTGGTGTAGTTATTTTCTGTTACATTGATTTATTACAAATACATTCTAAATTCAATAATTGTAGTCTTTTCTTGATTTCCATAACAGTATTTGATAACAGTGCAGCTTGCTGTGCTGTAATTAAATTAAAATGGTATTGCAAAATGTGATCTCAGTATTTAAACTGAAATCAGCCAGAATGGTCTCAGTATTTATCTGTGATGACTCTCTGCCCCACTCCTTCTTTGCTCAGCAGCTGTTTAAGAAAAATACCTAATGCATAATGTTATTAGTCTCAGAGGGTCTGTGAAGACCCAGGTCACAGTAACTTTCTTCCAGACCAAGCAGTTTTAAACCTAATAGCCTTAGCTGTAAAGTATTACCATAGTAATACCTTTCAGCTAAGTTCTAAGGCATTAGTATAATCTTATAAGACTCTATATAGTGTAGTAGGGATTCAAACCCTAACTGCTAGATACTAGGTTAGGCACCACAAGTGAGACATCACAAGTGAGCCACTACAGTTTCACGTGATTGATCTATAAATTGACCAATCAGCATGAAGTTATGATATAGTTTTCTCAAAAGCATGATATCGTTTTCTTAAAAGTGTGATATGTTTTTCTCAAATGTTCTAGAATTTATCCTGACTCCTTGTAAAAACCACTTGGTGCTTAACTTAGTGACTAAATGACCAACAGACTGCTGATGCCAGAGACCGCCTCAGACTATTGCGCAGACAACCCCAGACACTCACACGTGCTACGTGATACGTGATGTCCCTCAGATAGCTTTCCACATTCACAGAACAGTTTTTCTCTCTTCACAGTCAGCAGTTAATAATATTGTTCATTGTAAATAGCCAAAACCAAATATATTATACCTGGCAATAAACATTACAGTTAAATATCCTTGTGTTTGCTCCAGCTTTTATTCATGCAGCAAGCCACAACATTCTACACATACACTACAACAATGCTGAAATAATATTCATACAACAATGATAATAAAGCCATCCACTTTGACAATGGTAACTTAGACATTTGAAGTATATCACCACTGACGAGCTCAACTCAAGCAACAAGCAAACCACATGACAACAGCTTTAAATGTTGTAAGATACTTTAATTGTTGTCAGGCACTATTATAATATAATAGAGTCCTACTATATAAAGAAAGCAGTTGCTGCTGCTGCTGTTGTTGTTGTTGTTGTTTTTGTTGTTGTTGTTGTTGGTGGTGGTGGTCCTGCTGCTGTTGTTGTTGTTGTTGTTGTTTGGCCCCAGACCTAAGGGTAAGTGTTCTAACTATGGCTCTTCTATATTTCTCTTTCTGACACATTCTTCCTTGTTAATATGGATAGGTATGATATGTTGGAAATTTGGCTGCTATCTCTCACAGGTCAGTTGACCACATTGAAATTCACACATTGGTAATCTAGCAACAAATCTTTAGGCAGTAATTATGTTGCAAGGCGCTATTATAGTTGCAAAACATTGTTACAGTTGTAAGGCATTAATACAAGGTGGCCCAAAAGTAGTTTTACAGTTATCACATAGGCATTTTAAATTTCTTTTAAAACATTTTATTACATTTAATTTTCTATAGGCACAGGAGTGTCTGTGTGGTAAGTAGCTTGCTTACCAACCACATGGTTCTGGGTTCATTCCCACTGCGTGGCACCCTGGGCAAGTGTCTTCTGCAAGAGCCTCGGGCCGACCAAAGCCTTGTGAGTGGATTTGGTAGACAGAAACTGAAAGAAGCCCGTCGTATATATGTATATATATATATATATATATATATATATATATATATGTATGTGTGTGTATATGTTTGTGTGTCTGTGTTTGTCCCCCCAACATCGCTTGACAACCGATAGTGGTGTGTTTACGTCCCTGTAACTTAGCAGTTCGGCAAAAGAGACCAATAGAATAAGTACTAGGCTTACAAAGAATAAGTCCTGGGGTCGATCTGCTCGACTAAAGGTGGTGCTCCAACATGGCCACAGTCAAATGACTGAAACAAGTAAAAGAGTAAAGAGTATCTTATTCTATCTTACAATTAACTAAATTAGCATAGAATACTAGTTTCATATTTTTTTTTTTATAATTAAGATCTGAATTGTTAATATATGAATGTGAAAAAGATTGTTGAATAACTGTAAACCTAATTTTGGGCCACTCTGTGTAACTGTAAGGCAGTATTATACATAGTTGTATAGCACTACCATAATGTTGTCAGACACATCTATAGCCTATGATATATGCTGGAATTGACTTCTATTGTCATAAGGTGCATGAATAATGATGTAAGATAAAATATGTATGTTTATAAGGCTCTACTATTGCTGTAAGACAGCAATATAATAATTCACAATTATAGCCTGAAGAAACCACTATGATTTTGTAAGTGACGACTATATTCATAAGGAAGTGCTATGGGTGTAAGATTCTATTATAATGTGTCTGAGAACAAAATGCCACGTATCAAGGTTAAAGCCCATAAATGTTTGAGTTGGTGAACCAACATCATTAGCATTCATCCCTTTATCCCTTCTTCCAGCAAAGTAACACTAACTAGAGCAACATGAATTCTCTGAAGAACACCTACGTGAATAATCTTTCTTAATTCCACTGTCTTCTGACGTCTTTTGTGTGCGCATCACTGATTGGTCAATTTTAACCAATCAGTCACTTTACAGCAACATTAGGCTTGGATAGTTGCCAGACAAAATATGAAGGAGACAATGGAAAGCAAACTGTCAGCTAGTAGAATAAAAACATTTATCAAATGAAACATCTTTCAAATATTGTTGACCTGCATGATCTTGAAACACAATTATAATATCATAGGAAATATTTAAATATAATAAATATAGTAGGCTGAGGAGAGAATTTCAGTTTATTTTATTTACTTTTGATGTTTTATTCATAGCTTTAACCCATTCAAGTTCAAAGCATTTAACATACTATCTACAAGACAAGAAAATCACTCATAAATAACTAGGTTTAAATTTATAATTATCTGATATACCATTATATCTCTGCTGAATTTCATTGTTAAGAGTTGTTGATAGCAGGAACTACTATTGAAATTCACGTTATTGCTGTTGTTTAACCATAGGTCAGTCCTTATCAAGCAAAGGTAGGACAAAAAAAGGCTACGACTATCCAAGCTTTTATTTATTTATTTATTTATTTATTTATTTATTTATTTATTTGCAGAAATATATTTAATATATCTATGAATTTGTTTTGCAAGATTCATGATGTGAAGCCATGAGTTTCCTCCTGTTCTGTTTGGTCCATTATCTTTTGGGCTAAACAGAACCAGAAGAAACACATGGATGGAAGAATCACTGAAAAGGTTACAGATGTGTGACAAAAGATTTCCAGACAATGGACATAAGATAAAATATGCATCGATGCACAATAGTAAATGAAGAAAAAAAAAATGACCATCCCAAAATATAACAATATTTAATGTCCTTCCATTTTTAAAATAACCATTAAGATGCAATTTAGAGGAGATTTGCCTGCTTTTTCCAACATGTTAAGTGATCATGTTGAGACTTCCTACTTGGTTTGTTATTTTTGTAGTTGCGGTTGTTGCTACTTAGTTTCAGGTCAATATTATTCAAGCAGATCTGAGCTCAAATAAAAGCTTTCCAGCTGTGACCATTCCATCTGTTTTTTTGTTTATATAGAGTGTTTATTATTCACTGCTTCCTTACCTTATCTTAGGTATCACGGTGTAATAGGAGAACCATTTGATTGCTATTTATTTGTAGTAAATATTAAATATGCATGTGCAGTGGTGTTGTTCTAAAAAACAAATTACAGAACACATTTTAAATGTGTTATTCAGATGGGTGGGGAGCAACGCTAGCACAGCAAACCCCTGCAGCTGTTACTATGGTAGGCAATGGAATCTTCCTGGAAAAATGTTTTATCAAATTGATTTTAATGGTAGATAAAGTGTAGGTGAGATCCTCAACACTAGGGACAGCAATATCAGGGTCTGACAGACCCTTGCAGAAGTTTACTCAAAATATGATGCAATTTTGTTTACAATTGGTCCCATAGTGTCAGAGAAATATTGTGACAAATGGACAAGTTGAATGGATTTTCTCTATACTATACAATATAAGCTGTAATATTCTTCACCCTTAAGGCAACAAGTTGGCAGAATTGTTAACATGTCAGGCAAAATTCTTAGCAGCATGTTGTCTGTTTTCATGTTCAAATACTGCCGTGGTTGACTATTTAGTCCTACCTTGAACCTTTACACTTGGAGAAAGTTTTAAAAGAATTTCCCAACAGGGTCCACCATGACATATTTGGTTTTTTTCTATTCTTGCTTAAGTACCAATTGCTGAACAATGACATCTAAGCCATCGAAGCATGTAGTTGTCTGGTTTCCAGACAATTGAAGGATCGTGAAGTTTAATGTACATGAGATTGCTGCCTTGATTTATTAACAGATCTCATTTCCCTCATGATAAGGTTCATTGTACTAAAGCCTTGTTTGCACACATAAGGGCTGCATGGGATTACTTTTGAGTATTTGATTAAAGGTTGCTGGTTTAGCAGAATATGCTGCCTGTTGTCTAGAAAGTCTCTGTGTCACTGATGAAAATTTCATTTCCATTTCTCAACTTCTAAGACTCTTTTTTACTCTTGTATTCCTTCATTACTTCTAAAACTCATGTACTGCAACAAATTAATTTCTCTGCATAAACTGTAGTAATATCCCTTTCCTGTAAAGATTCAGAAAGAAGAGATAATTCAAATGAAAGATCATACATAAGTGCCAGATCAAGGAGAAACTGCTTTGATGAAACACATGGTGCACTAGTTAACTTTTGATTTTTTATTGGTACTACTGCTAACATGTTCAAAATGATAACAGTGATGCATAGTCATTCCAAACTACTGAAACAGTTCTGAAGGCACTTGAAAGCTGTATAGTTTTTAACATTTTTCCAACATTTTTCATCTCTTTATCAAGTGTCAATGCACACTGTTGAACTTCTCTAAGGAGATTAACTGTATAAAGAATACAGTTTATCTATAAATGAATGAAAATGATGAACACTATGTCTTTCAGAAATTGTATCTATTACAGACAGTTCCAAACAATGATTTAAGCAGTCATTGAGTCAACCCAGAGATTTTCCTCAAATTTACACTGGCACCATTATTCTGTCAGCAAGACAAGTAATTAAATGTTCAGTTATTGTTTCTGCAGTTGTGTCATGTAATTCTAGTAAATCCAAGAATATAAAATGTGGATCTTCTGACTTGTTAGTTTCACATTTCAGATAGACTAACAAAGTATTTTTACTGCTACGAATAATGGACATGTTTTTAAGAAGGGTTATTTTCCTTTTTATTTCAAGGATCCATTTGCAGACTCTTGATTTCATTTCTTGTACAATATAGATAATATTTGTAGCACTAAATCATAAACACAATGCTTGTGGAATGCCCACATCATTCAATTCTTGCAATTTCAACAAATCAAAGTGTTCAGTGTGCAGTTTAATTCTTTTTGGCAAGAAAATATGTAATTCTAAATATTTTCCAGGTAGCTTCTACTTTAGATTTATTTAAGCATTCCATAGTATTTTCAAGTTGCTCTCTTGCACTTTGGGGAATTTTAATAGCATTGTCGTGTGACTGCATCCTTGAATCAAGCAAATATTTTTTTCTCAAGAATTATAGTTGAACTGGTCTTGTGATACCACTGAAAGAAGCTGAAATTCTACTCCATTCTTTAGAAACGCTAGCACCATGTGATTTTCATGGACTTAGATTGGTTACACACTCAACCACTTTTTACCCATGGACCCTTTTCATTACTATTTTATTCTGGTGGACTCCCATAGCCATTTGATGTTTATAAACTAATTTTATAGATACTTCTTTCAAAATTCCTATTTTGTTTATCACACATTAATTTGTATAGGTTGAACTATGTAAAATGTTGGAGAAAGAAACCTAGCTGTTTCTTACAATACATACCAATACATACATCTGAAGCAAAATCAGGGGCTCTTAAAATACTATTGTGGATCCCCCAATTTACTATTGTTGCGTGGATCCCCAAAAGTCCTGTATGGACCCTCAGGGGTCATACGGACACAGCTGAGAACCACTGCACTAGACAAGGCTACACATTGGATTAGTCTGGAATCACTCACAAGCCATTTTCTTTCTCACATCTCAGCAGTTCCACATTTCAGGCCATGCATATTTAGTTGTATGTTATCCTGCCAGTATCATTTCACTAAATAAGGCAGCAAGCTGGCAGAATCATTAGCACACCACTTGTGGAAACATTTGCACATGTTGCATTTTCTTCTCTCTGTTCTATTCCTTCTTTTTTTTCTTGTAAAATATGATTGCTTGTTTGCTAGTTCATGTTGTACATTGATTTTTGAGGTAACAATATTTGGTTAAAAAATTTTTATCTTTAAAAAAGTTGCCTATCATTCTTCGAGTTATACAAGTTTTCACGTTTGGTCTTGTGTGTGTACATACAAACGTTTTCGTGTGGTGTGTGTTTGTATATATATATATATATATATATAAAGAGAAGACAGAATGTATCAACAAAAAAATTTATACTAACACAACAATTGTTTCATCTTCAAGATGCACTGCTCCCTTGTGAGTGTGGAATGATGCAATAACACCAGATGCAATGCACAGTGCATAGAAGACTCCTCAGGTAGGATAATAAGGTTATTTAACAGACATAATGTAAACGTGTCATATGCAACTTTCTATAACTTGTGGCAACATATGCACAGAATAAATAATGTTAAACTTAAAAAGGCCTTGAAAACACCATCACTGAATGCTCAAATAATGAATTTACTTTCAATCCTCGCATGACTGACAACCAACAACAGTTAACCACAAAAAATGATAGCCCTGAAACATCCAGGACTAATAATATACCTATAACAATGAACCTACAGAACTTGCACACTAACAGCATGATGAATCCACAACCAATTATAAGTGGAATGACAGGACAACCACCTGTCACCAACAACAGCTACAAATAAGTGCTCTTGCAGGTATAAATTTAATTGCTCATTGGATGATCTTTGCAAGTCTGGTAAGATCATCTATAAATGCACTGTGCTCATGAGGCAAGGCCCTTATGTGTACATTCGTTCCACAGCTGATTCTTTCGAGAATCGATATAGAAATCATGTTTCTAGTTTTAAAAATCCGAACAAGAGACATGTGACATCACTGGCAGACTTCCTATGACAACTGAAACCCAACAGAATTAAATATGAAGTTTCATGGTCAGTTATAAAATATGCAAAACCCTACAACACACATTCTAGGACCTGTGGATTGTGCTCTAAAGAATCCCTATCAATCTTGCTTACTAGGGAAAAGGTCATTAATAAATTAACTGAACAGACTACACATTGTTTACATGCCATGAAAGCTACTTTCAAATGTTACCACTCTGTAAACACAGCACCGAACTGCCATAATCCACATTGAACAGTGAACACCAGGCTATCATTCCATACTTTGCTATGTGCCCATGGACAGGTGTGTGGGCTTTTACCTATGTGATGTTTATTCTTCTGTACCTGCATGTGTGTCTGAGTAGTCTTGTGAGTGTGTGCAATCTGTGTGTGTATGTATGTGCAGAGTCAACATGTTTCTGTATGCCTGTGTGTGTGTATGTGCTGAGTAGAAGTCACTTGTGTGCACTGTTGTGTACATTTGTATATCTGTGTATGAATGTGCGTGTGTATAATTGTGTGAGTGTATAAGAGTACTCACCTACAGACTTGTGAAACTGTGGGTATCAATGTACATTTGGATTTGTATGTCCTGTGGTGTGGGGGTGCTTGTGTGTGTGTTGGG
>NC_068981.1:120307129-120321889 GCF_001194135.2 Octopus bimaculoides | reverse complement strand
CTGTGAGCATTGCATGAGGGTGTGAGTATGCCTGTATGAGTGTGTCTGTGGATGTACCAGTGTGCACATGCGTGTATGCTCCATGGTGGCAGTGTTGATGTGATCTCTGTATGTGTCTGGGTGGGTGAAACTTTGTGCCCTGAGGGATGTATCTGTGTGTGTAGGTGTGTTTATGTATGTGTGTATAGCTGTGTGTGTATGTGATCGACTGACATACATGTGGTGCATGTTGGCATGTGCCCGTGAGTATAATCATTAATGTAGAACAATGGGCAGCCTGATGTAGGTCGCTCCTTATCTAATTTCAGCTTTTGACGGCATAGAAGAGGTTAAACGTCAAATGGAAAACATAAATTGTCTTGGCAAAATCATGTGTTGAATGTAACTCCTGTCAATTATTGTTTTTCTGTGCCAAAAACACTGTTGAAATGCTAGGTGAAATTTGCTGATTCAGGTTCAAATCTACTCTATACCTAAAATTAATCTCTACATTATTTCCCCTCCAGAAAGTTTCTAAGAAATGCATGGTTGAGGAGAAACTTCGCATATCAGGAGAGAGGATCATTGAAGTGTATACAGGACAATTTTTCTATTTGGATCAGTCCAAATAGCAGTGTTGCTTTGCATGCAAAAATGTGCAGTCAGTGACTGGGCAGCGTAGGAATGAGTTAGCACTTGCATACATGTGCAGGAGTATACATGAGCGCAGGGGCACTTAATCAAATTTACCGTAAATTAAGCTCAGAGGAGTGAGTGATATTGCAGAGCTTCCTGCAGGATTGCATTGTGTGAAATGCCTTGAAGGTTTTTCAGAAGTGAAATGTGTCTGGCACTGTTGTTGTGCGTAATTGCTGAGGTTAGTAAGAATGGCAGTGCAGTATGCTGGCGTATTGCATGAGACAGGTAACTTTCTCTATTTATTATGTGACTAAACAGGGGTCTAACAGACGCATGGTGTGGTGCATGAATGTGATAGTGTCAGCGTGTAGCTAAGTGTGTATGAACATTGTGTGGTGCAGCAAAAGGAACGAACAGTTTAAAAATGAGTAAACAAAGTTTATAAACTTAGCTGGAAATAGTGCCCTTTCTGAAAAGTAAGAAAAAGATGTGCATGCAAAGAAAACGGGTGGTTGAGAGTCTTGTATATGTGCAACAGTTCATAGATAATACAGAGTCTGTATGTCAGGACAAGACAGAAAGCGTATGTGTGCCAAAAACATTGCATGTGCAGGCTTCCATATTTTCATCCAGTTAGTTTCTGGGCGGGTGGCTATTGAAATACTGTGTTTATGAGTGTTTATGTGTCTTCAACTGGTTCAAAAAATTAATTTGTCAATCTACTTCATTTTGGTTAATATAGAAAGGATTGAGGTAAGTCCTCCTGAAGATATAGAGTCAAAATTAAAAGAGTGCCACTGTCATCTAGTGAACGATATTTCGACTAAAACCAGTTGAAGACACACGAGATGTCGAAATATCGTTCACTAGATAACAGTGGCACTCTTCTTTTAATTTTGACCCTATACCTTCAGGAAGAGTTACCTCAATCCTTTCTATATTAATAATAATAATAATTAATTCTGGTTTTATTGGCCACAAAGGGCTAATATAAATTAAAAACATGTAAGGACAAAGACAGGACAAAGGTTACAAAAGGTTTTGTCCGAAAAGAAAACGTTCGTGTAAACAGAGGAAAAACAGAGAAAGATATAACAAATAAAACTTCCAATAGGGGGAGGCACTTTGAAAGGTTAAGTCAAAATACCACTAAGCATTTTGCCTGGCATGCTAACAATTATGCCAGCTCACCGCCTAATAATAATAATAATAATGGTTTCAAATTTTGGCACAAGGCCAACAATTACAGGAGAAGGGGTAAGTCAATTACATCAACTCCAGTGCTCAACTGGTTCTTATTTTATTGACCACACAAAAGGATGAAAAGCAAAGTTGACCTCAGTAGAATTTGATGCAGGGTTAAGCTTTTTTTAACATGGTTCTATATCTATAATCTTGTATATATTCTTTTATGAAATTGTCAATAACTGACAATATATTCTGTTATAAAATCCCAGCATTAAGTTGAGATTTTCATAAAAACATTTGCACTGCACCATTATTCTTTATTTGTCATCATAATCATCAATCCACTTTTCCATGCTTGTGTAGGTCAAATGGAATTTGTTGTGGAAGATTTTCTATAGGTGGGTGCTTTCTCTGTCACCTACCCTTACCTGTTTCCAAGCATGATAATATATATCCATGGCTGGACATGTTTTCATGGAAGATTGAAAATGGTCTTCTCTTTTGTAACAGTGATGCTTATCTACAACTTTTGCATGTGTCAAAAGAAGACACATACACGCATTTGCACCCATACATAACACACATACACACTATTGGCTTCTTTCAATTTCTATTTATCAAATCTACTCATGGATTATTGTGGAAGACACTTGCCCAAGGTACCATACTTTGGGACTGAACCCAAAACCACATGGTTTGGAAGCGAACTTCTGAACTACTCTGCCATAGCTGTGCATTTATTTTGTATTGTAAATATAAACACTTTTGTTTTTTTAACCATTGCTTTCAAATATAACAAAACATATTTAAACCTTACACATAACACACATAGATTACATAATGATTATTAGTCTCAGGCTGATGTAATGGTAATTAAAAATGTATCAAAATAAAAAGCAATTTGTATCATACTTGAAGCAGATGCATCATTGAAAGTCATATAAACTGCAGTATTCAACTCAAGAAAGCATCTATTATAGACATATTGTGTTATAAAACACTGAAATATATCAACAGCTGATGAAAATTATTTAGCAATGGGAGTGGCATTGCTAAACACTTATTTCTGTCTCTTTGAGCTTTGTTAGTTGAAAGTCTCTACAGTAGCAAGTAACTGGTACTTCATTGGTTATGACTACAGGGGTTTCAGTTGATCCAATCAACAGAACAGTCTGCTAGTGAAATTAAAGTGCAAGTGACTGAGCATTCCACTGTTAAATTAAATCGGGTTTAATGTATTTAAATTAGATTTAATATATCTAAGATTACAAGGTGGTGAGCTGGCAGAAATGTTAGCACACCAGGTGAAATTCTTAGCGGCATTTTGTCTGTCTTTAGGTTTTGAGTTCAAATTCCGCCAAGGTCAACTTTGCCTTTCATCCTTTCAGGGTTGATAAATTAAGTTCCAGTTGCGTACTGGGGTCGATCTAATCAACTGGACCCCTCCCCATGAATTTTGAGCCTTGTGCCTAGAGTAGAAAAGAATATATCTAAGGTTACATAGAGAGGTGAGCCATTTATTGTGATATTCAAAACTGCAGTGTTTAGTACCCTGAAAATATATTCACAGCATTACAAAGCTGTTCAAGGAGACAAAATCTATTTCAGTAACACAGAAAATAGCAATTATTTATAGATTAACTATAAATGATTTTCTTGGTTTTGAATATTATGCAACTAAACAAGAACATAATTTTTTTTTTTAGATAAATCAGTAAACAAGAAGGCTTTAAAATATTTTTATAAATCCCAAAAAGAATTTTAAAAAAAACAAACAGATATAAATATGATACATACTGTGATTATTGATCAAAATATTATAAAAACTGATATCTACAATATAAGGTTGGAACTTGGCAACTTTGAATTAAAAATAATATACAAAAAAGTTAACATGCTATTGTTGAAAAGAGGAATATTGAATGAATCTTAAAAAGATAGTGTGACATTTTGGCGTTTTACTGATTCTGGAGTGCAAATGAAAAGAACTGTATTATATAATTAATGATAAAAGTAACATTTATGTACTGAGTGCTGTGTAAATTTTCCTTGTTTGAGACTACAGAGGAAGTTCTTTCATCTTTTTGTGATAAAAATTCATAAAAATCACTAAATAAAACAAATCAGATACAAAAGGAAAAAAAAATTTGCTACATCGATTTTCAGGGGAGGTGGCATCCTACAATAGAAGAGCTCCTATGGGGTAAAATCTACAAATGTTTTAGGTCTGGTATGAATTTATCTATCACTTTTTGAATGACTTCATGATAGTTCTCAAAACATTGCTCAATTTGTTCAGTTTAGATAAATGTTTATTTGCCATTGTTAGAGCTTTAGAAATAGACCATTCTACAAAAGGAAAGAAATTGTTTGAGAAAAGCCTGAAATTCACATCAATTACCATGTTTTTTTTTTTTCTGACCTGATTTCAAACCAAGAGATTGCTTCAGCTTCCAAGTTTTGAATTTCATATAGTTTAATGGTCTCTGCAATCTGTTTTATGAATTCTTCCTTCGAAAGCTTTACTGGCCAGTTGTAGTGGATGAAGTGAATTAAGGCTGATTTTTCTTTTCTGCTTTTCTTTTTAGCTGCAAACAAGTATTCCAATGATATAACAAACTTTTCTAAAGTTGGGTGCCCTTTCTGTCACCAATCCTCTCCTGTTCCAAGCAAAGTAGTACTTCTCCATTGCTGAACATGTTTTCATGGAAGAATGGAAACATAGGTTTCCAATCTTCTGTGACTGGCACATAAGTTATCATCATCATCATCATTTAACATCCGTTTTCCATACTGGCATGGGTTAAATGGTTTGACAGGAGTTAGTAAGCTAAAGGACTACATTAAGTTCCACTGTCTACTTTGGCATGGTTTCTACAGCTGGATGCCATTCCTAACACTGACCACTTTACAGAGTGGATTGGGTGCTTTTTACGTGGCACCTTTCTGTCACCAACCCTCACCTGGCATGGCACCAATATTTTTTTATAGTTGAGCCACTGGTATTGCAATGAAATTTCTATCAGTCATTTTCTGCCAATTTCTTTTTATTTCTGTTACTTGTTTCAGTCATATGACTGTAGCCATGCTGGAGCATCACCTCAATGGGTTTAGTCAAAGAAATTGACCTCAGGACTTATTCTTTGTAAGCCTAGTACTTATTCTATTGGTCTCTTTAACCTAACTGTTAAGTTACAGGGACATAAACACACCAGCATCGGTTGTCAAGTGATGGCAGGGGGAGGGGACAAACACAGCACACACGCACTCAAATACACACACACACACATACAACAGGCTTCTTTTAGTTTCTGTCTTCCAAATCCACTCACAAAGCTTTGCAGTGGGACTGAACCCAGAACCATGTGGTTGGGAAGCAAGCTTCTTACTACACAGCCACGCCTGCTTGATTTTCAAAACAATTTCCATGTTTGAGGCCATAGGACACACTTAAGAACTCCAGGACATGATTACGTTCTTTCATTACATCAAATTGAAGAGTTTAGAGATCTTGTGTTACAAATTTCATTTGTGCTGAATAGATTATAATTTTATGAAGACACACATGAAAAGTTGCTGTACATAAAACAGATTCCAACTAATGAGCTTTTTCACTTAATGCTTAACCTGAAGCTGTAGTGATCTGTATGTATGATTGATCAAAAATCTTTTCAAAGTCAATGAAAAAGTCTAATACTTTTATAATTTGCAGTCCATTGTGTTTCGCACATTTATGACACACTTGGAATAAGATATTGTTTCTTTGAACTCTCATTAAAAAAATTAATTACTAATTTGACTGTGCCAATAGAATTCTCTCTCTTAGAAAATGTATTAAGGTTAT
This sequence comes from Octopus bimaculoides, assembly GCF_001194135.2. Lineage (NCBI taxonomy): Eukaryota > Metazoa > Mollusca > Cephalopoda > Octopoda > Octopodidae > Octopus > Octopus bimaculoides. The sequence goes on along the minus strand of NC_068981.1, from coordinate 120,316,239 downwards.
TCACAAGACATATTTTATCTGCAACACAGTGAACCAATGCAGCCTTTAGATATTTACTCCTTATTTTAGCTGACACTCCATCTTCCTTTCCTGCCATTGCAAAAGTAACCTTGGCCAAGTAGTTTCTCTAGATTTAACTCAAATTATAGAGACTGATTAATGTTTGCATTGGCAATAGAGACAGCATTGAATTCAATTAGTGTTGTAAACAACAGATTAATTCTATCAACAAATCATACACCAACTAACAATTGCTCCTTCTCTGATACCACCCCACTTTCATGAGCAATTATTGAAAACCTAAGTGAAACATTCTCCATAAAAACAATATCTTCCCATATAATTTCTTCACTCAATTTGATCAGTTCCTTCCCTCACAGAAGCACAACAAGCAACTAAAGAATCTTCTAAATCATTTTGCTGTATTTTATTTCCAGATTCAGTGTGGAACTTATAGAGTCTTCATACATTTTTAATTGTGATTTTCCCCAGCAAAGCAATGTCAATAAAATTCTTGATTATACAGAAAATAATCACTTTTGATTTTCATTTACCAGTCATAACACTGTCAAGCTGATACTTAATGCTTTTCTCTAATTTGCTTCTGGTGGTTAGTCATGATGTTTGCTGTGTCAAAGTATGTCAAAGTGTTTGCTGTGTCTCTGTGAAATTTGCTTAGTATACAATTCTTTGCCCAGTCATGTAATTCATTATATTTTTGTAAAAAGGTATTGATAAAGGTAGCTTGTGACTAAAGATGAACAGAAGACTGAAAACTTGTGCAATATTTACAGAATTCTCCTTTTAAGTGAGAAGAATAACTAAGAATATTTACTCAACCCCACATATTGGAAACTGCATAGCCACTTTTTGAACCTTTTTAAATCCATAATTTGTAAGAGATGCTAAAAGATTGCACTTTACACTGTCTATTATTTTTTTAGGAATTAACATACAATACAATATTACTGCCAACAAAAAACTAGAGCACATATATTGATTACAATCAGCTGTTAAATCTGGTTTGTGCTGGTACATCATGGTTCTTCAGGTTCATTTTCCACCTTATTCCTAGACTCATTTTTTGAATTTTCCCTTTCATCTAATCTTTGTTTTTCATAAATTTTTTCTGAAAAAAAAAGAAGTTATTTAAAAATAAAACCTGATTAATCAGCAAACTTGTGTAAAATCACAGCAATACAAAAATAAAAAAGTTGATAAAATCACAGCATTAACCATTTAGCATTCTGATTTCTTTGTCAGGACACTGAACCTTTCAGGCGAAATGACAAAGAACCAAAATTCCTGGTGCCTTGTTGTACTCAAGAGGACCTGTACTCCACAACAGAAGTGTTGAGACCAGTTCCCCTGGTGGTGAGGATTCGCCTGCAAGAGTCCTATGCCAGTGACATGTAAAAAGCACTTGTGGAAGTGCCATATAAAAGCACCCCTGTGGTGCCATGTAAAAGTACCCAGCACACTCTGTAAAGCGGTTTGTGTTAGGAAGGGCAACCAGCTGTAGAAACCATGCCAAATCAGACCAGAGTCCAGTGCATCTCTCCAGCTTGTCAACTCTAGTTAAACCATCCAGCCCATACCAGCATGGACAACAGATGTTAAATGATGATGGTGATGATGATGATGATATTTTGAATTAATCACACATTATGTTGTAGCTTCGAGATTTCAATGGAGTGTATATTTGTATATTTTTAGAATGACATTGTAGGGTAGGTGTGAGAAGTTGGATTGGTCAGTTTTAATATATTTGGTCTGGATATGGCCAGATTAAATGCTAAAAGGCTAAGACATGAGTGTAATTATCACTTAAAATCACAGCAGTTTAAAAATATCAGCTTGATATAAAATCATGGTATAAGAACAATGATAAGACATGAGAGTCTGTCATATATGCTCATGTATTTTGACTCATCCTCAACTGTCATTGCAGTGACTTCTTGATCATGGCCTCTTAAACTTATGTCGGGTAATTTTCCTTAATACTGAATCAGGCCAGGTAATGAAGTTCCTGACACTTCTTAGGGTCTTAATTGTAAGGTTGCAATTTCCATATTCTCTCGCTCTTTCTAAGAAGACTTAATCTAGTCATGGGTTGTGGGTGGATAACTGAATCATTTTCCCCTGTCCATTCATTGGTGAAAGCCTTTAGAAACATATGAGAACACTTCCCGCACTGGAATAATAGCGAAGGCCATTTAATTTCTATTTTTATAACATTAATTAACTTCATTCTATTGTTTTACTAATGTCATGAGTGTTTAATAGCATTATTCATTAGTACAGTATAGAAAACTGGACATTAAACTAATGAATGATTTGGAATTCCAAAATGCAAAACAAATTTTCTCATTGATTTCTGTGTTTTGAAACATGGAAGCAAAATAGGAAAAAAGTTTCACAGGAGTAGCTGTGTGGTAGGAAGATTGCTTCCAACCATATGGTTTTGGGGTAAGTGTCTTCTACTGTAGCTTCAGGTCAACCAAAGCCTTGTGAGTAGATTTGGTAGACAGAAACTGAAAGAAGCCTGTTGTAAGCATGTGTGTGTGTGTGTGCATGTGGGGGGTGTCTGTGTTTGTCCCCCCATCACTACTTGACAACCAGTGCTGTGTGTTTATGTCTCCATAACTTAACAGTTCAGTAAAAGGGACCAATAGAATAAGTACCAGGCTTTAAAAAAATAAGTACTGGGATCAATGCATTCAACTTGTAGTGTACGCCTTAAGGGATACTATTCTCTCTCTCTCTCTCTGTTATACATACATGAATACAGACGTAGTGGATAACAGCTAGCCTTCGGCCACACCTTTGGACCCTGTTGTGTCCACCACTCTAATTGGTTGGTATTGGCACAGTTTGTCTCTTGTTCTATTACGCACCAAGGTACAACCCAACCAATCACAGCCTTCAGATAAGGTCACGTGAGACAGTCTTTTCTAAAACCCAGTTTGAGCCGACAGTATGTTATAAAAGCCAGCTTTTCACCGTCCCATATGTCAGTCAGCTCCAGACCTTCTGAGGCCTAGTCGTGGGCCACAGAGCACACAACCAGTTCCAATGACGATACAACAGCAGCCACATGGAGAACACTTCGTACAGCAGCTTACGGCAAACTCCATCATCGTCGCCTCCAGCTTCTTAGCGTCAACACCAACTTCTCTACGTACATACCACCAGCAACGCTCGTACAGGTTCTATCTCCACACTGTTTGTGAATTACTTCACCATGGTTAACAGCGAATACAACCTGCGAGAACTCCTGTACCACGCAACTGGCAGCAACTTTGAAACCACAACTTCTCACGACGTGTGCCTCTCCCAGGCTCTGCTACGTGGCCTCAACTTCTTGTTACAACACCTCAACCACTGTGAACCTTGAATACGAACTGGTATTTACCATCCTTGTGTCTGGACTTTCTTCTAACGACCTTATAGACTCTTTTCTATGCTCTGTATTTCTCGCACATGCATACATCCATGTTTGTATACACACACACTTTGTTTACATGACGGCCTGTCTATTATTATGTTTATATGTCGCACTCGCACACACACAGACACAAAAGTTGACATATCAATAAAATCTTCTCTTAAACCTTCTACCGGTTGTGTCTCTGTTTTCCTTCTGGCACTTATACTCATTTATCCTCTTTTCATATTTTTATTTGTATCGACCGTACGATGTACTAAAGGAGCCATTCCTCGTCACCTCTCCTGATCGCACGGTCCTTACAAACTAAAACTCCTTCAAGGCAATGCCCCAGCATAGCCACAGTCTGATAACTGAAACAAGTAAAAGATAAAAAATAATGAAATTCTGTTTTGGGGCTATCTTTCGATTTGATGTGAGAAAAAAACCTCAACTGAAAGCACATGGGTTTTGTTTACATCTAATCGGCTAACCCTAACCCTAACACACCGATTACATGTAAACAAAACCCATGTGCTTTCAGTTGACGTTTTCTCACATCAAATCGAAAGATAGCCCTGTTTTGGCTAAATTTTTCCAGAATGCAATACTTCTGTAAAGCAATTAATGCCAGTATATACATTGATTTTAAAAGGCAGTAGAAACTCTACCTATGCTCAAAAAGCAGTCATGTACTGTATTATATTCTGAATTACATGCATCAAGTCAACTGTTTTATAATGAATTGGAAATCAAGAAGACCTGCCCAAACCAAGGTGCCACAAAAAAACGCATTGGTGTGGGTGTTGGTGCCATATAAAAAGCATTCAGTACAGTCTGTAAAGTGGTTGGCAGTAAGGAAAGGCATCCAGTTGTAAAAGACCAAACCAAAACAGACTACGGAACCTGGTGCAGCCCCTAGTTTTGCCAGTTCCTGTCAAGCCATCCAACCTATGGAAGACAGATGTTAAAAGTTGATAATGATTATGGTGATGATAATTTTCCACACTTTCATGATTCAGATAGAATTCATTGAGGTGAATTTTCTGCAGTCGGATGCCCTTCTTGTTACTGACCCTTCTTGTTACTGGCCCTTCTTGTTACTGACCCTTCTTGTTACTGGCCCTCCCCTGTTTCCAAGTAAGCTAATAGCTAGCCTTACTACTAATCATATTATTGTTTCTTTCAGCAGAGTTATTTAGTTTTGGGGAAACAGCTAAAAATATTTTAGAGGAAGCAGTAAGTTGACTACATCACCCCAGTGTCTGACTGGTACTTATTTTAGCGACCCTGAAAAGAAGAAAGGCAAAGTCAATCTCGGCAGAATTTGAACTCAGAACAACATGATGGACGAAATGCCACTAAGTATTTTGTTCTGCCAGCTCACCATATTATTATTATTAATAATAATCTTTTCTTATTTCTTTACTGCCCACAAGGGGCTACACACAGAGGGGACAGACAAATGGATTAAGTCAATTATATCGATCCCAGTGCGTAACTGGTACTTATTTAATCGATCCCGAAAGATGAAAGGCAAAGTCGACCTCAGTAGAATTTGAACTCAGAACTTAACGGCAGACGAAATACCGCTAAGCATTTCGCCCGGCGTGCTAACGTTTCTGCCAGCTCGCCGCCTTTCTACTATACGCACAAGGCCTGAAATTGTGGGGGAGGGGGCTAGTAATTACATCGACCCCAGTACTCAACTGGTACTTTATTCATCGACCCTGAAAGGATGAAAAGTAAAGTTGACTTTGGCGGAATTTGAACTCAGAACATAAGGACGGATGAAATACCACTAAGCATTTCACCCGGTGTGGTAACAATTCTGCCAACTCACCACCTTAATATATATATGTAGTGACTAAGGGTGTAAGTCAGCACCAGCATTGCTAGAAATAAGAGTCAAGACAACTCTTAGCCATGGGCAAAGCACTATCTATCGAATGACAAGGGAGACAACCTCCTTACAGCAAGCGAGGGAGGTTGGCTCCCTACAGCAACCTTCCTACAGCAAGCAAATCAACCACTGATTCCTATGGTATTTTCTATAAACTGACAAGTTAGTTTAACCCTGAGCAATGGAGTAGTGTCACTGATGAAGATTAATTCTATCTGAAATCATTGATGATCTGACGCTCTCAGTTGTAGTCACACTATCACATCACAAAATCTTGTCTCTTGAGATTTATTCTTGTCACCTTCTTGTCACATTAACATGTTAATCATTTTCACCTCCAATATATCCCCATTATTGTTGTTATTGTGATCATAGAGCTAACAAGAAAGCCTATATAGAATTCAGTGAAGGCACATGGCTCAGTGGTTAGAGTGTGGGGCTTACAACCATGAGCTAATGAGTTCGATTCCCGGACCGGGCTGTGTGTTGTGTTCTTGAGCAAGACACTTTATTTCATGTTGTTGCAGTTCACTCAGCTGTAGAAATGAGTTGCAACATCACTGGTGCCAAGACTTTGCCTTTCCCTTGGATAACAATGGTGGTGTGGAGAGGGAAGGCTGGTATGCATGGGTGACTTCTGGTCTTCCATAACAACCTTGCCCAAACTTGCACCTTGGAGAGTAACTTTCTAAGTACAATCTCATGGTTGTTTATGACCAAAGGGGCTCTTTACATTTAACCCTATAGAATTCATCAGTCTGCTAAAAATAATAGCCAAATCCATCTCAAGTCACAAATTACTGTTTGAGAAAAACACAAGAAAAAAAAACTCATTAACTAACCCAATCCTATGTGCACTGCACCGAAAACAAATGTGCAACAGTCACTTGTGAAGCTGACATGGGGCTAACAACAACAACAACAGTAACAGCAACAAATTCTTTTCTGACTTTTTTTGCCTCAGTGTCATACAATATACAAAGAACATTGCAAACTAGATGTTAGAAATATTTATTTGCTATTGTAAGTCAACTTATTTCTATTGTGATTTATTCCTTCTTTGTTGGCAATTCTTGTAAAAGTGCTATTCCCACATCTAACACATAATTTGTTCAACGTTGATAAACAAACACCTCATCTGAGAATTCAACTATGCAGCATGATTTATATGTGTGTATGTATGTATGTATGTAGCAAATAAGAAGATAAAAGAAGACTTTACATCTTTAATGATAAGTTACAATTGTTTCCGTACCAATTCTGCTTTCAACAGCAGTTCACACAAGAGTTACATGGAGAAATCTTATGTAATACTTTCAGTTTTAAAAATCAGGGTGCTGCTTGTTCAGGCCTGCATCACAGGTGTGCTCTTACATTGTTTTGTTTATATCAGGAGGAAACAAAAAATAAATAAAGATGAAAATACAAAGAGACAGTTAAAAGGGCAAGTGCAGTGTCAGAACCAAAGTAGATAAAAGAATGGTTGGGGTGAATGAAGGGGAGAAGGAGGAGAGTGCACCTTTGATGCAGGTCTGAAGAAGTGACACTAATGTTTACAACTACAAATATTACATAAATTTTCACATGGAACTTATTGTCTGAACTGGCGTTAAAAGAAAAAAATCAACTGTAACTTATCATTAAAGATGTGTTCAAATCTTTCCTTGTCTTATTTGAATTAGATTTCACTCTCTGTATAAGTAAATGTAAGGGAACTTCTTTCCTTTAACATCTCAAATGTAAAATCTCTTCCCTGAAGATGGAGGCTTATCTCATCTTATGATGGAATCAATCTACAAACATTATTATGGACCACCAAGCCCCCAGAAACAGCTGTTGGATTTGTAATACTTTTTCTCAACCCCTTTAATTCTCTATATCATTTATATTCTGTGTAAGTCGGACATTTTTATATGTGTACATATAAACATTTTTTGTATTTCATGTATTTAATATACATTATATATTGATGTGTCTTATTTGCTTATCCCTACAGTTACTTCTATAACTGCTCAAGCTTATGAGCATTACAAAGTGTATTCTATACGGAGAATATCTGGATCTCCCACCAAAAGAATACAAATCCAGAAGATGTTCAGATAAGAAATCTTGTTTTTTTTTTCATACATCTTTCTGCGCATATCATAATCCCCTTATTAGCTCTTTTCATTATTTTATCTATTTCATTACCTATGTAAACATAGTTTAAACATAGGTTCATTTTCCACACTGTTATGTTTTGAAAACAAACTTAAGTTCCTTTCACACGCATTTACTATCATCACTTATTCATTTATTCAATTTTGTCACATTGTTACTTATTTCTCTAATTTTGTCACAGATTGGCTTGGCTGACCGAAAATTCTAAGATTTTTCAATTCTATTTCACTGTTATCAGCATTTGCTGTTTCATTACATTATGTTACCCAAAATCCCAAAAGAATATTTTTCTCCCTCGTGTTCTATCCTTGACCAGCCTAACTCTGCCCCCCCCTCTCTCTCTGTTTCTATAACCACTTGCTTCTCCAACACTTCCCCTCACCAACCACCCCACCCTATATAAACTAGCTCACACGGATTCCACTACTTCATTTTAATAACTCCACTAAAAGAATACAAATCCAGATGTTCTCTAATTCTGCTATTTCATGGTACTCCTGCTCTCCCACCCCCACCACTGTACTGGAAGTCCCTATCCTCCCATTCCACCTCTTGTACTGGAAGTCCCTATCCTCTGATATCTTTGGTCGTCTCCTATGAACACTTCTAAAGGCTTAACACCATCCCCACCCCTACTTAGGGTTTATCTCTTATGTAAGGTAGTGATCATGTAGTGCATAAAAATGATGGTGTAGTGTATGCAGGTTGAAGGCTATTGTTTGTATATGAATTTTGCCAAATGCAAGCTTTCTTTTCAGGTACATGACTCTGCTGTCCCCCATCCCAGGGTCTCACGGGCCCAAACCTCCCACACCCTCAGGGTTGGCCACTCTACATGGGAACATTGAAAGGTAGGTCTGGTGAGATAGCTGAGGTACTTCAACAGAGACGTGTAGATTTGTGCTGTATCCAAGAAGTAAGGTAGAGAGAAGGTTCTGCTAGGTTCCTCACAGGCAAAGAACACAGGTACAAGATTTTCTGGGCAGGGAACACTGACGGAGTCGGGGGTGTGGGTATATTTCTTGTGGAGAAATGGGTTGATAAGGTAATCGAGGTAGTCAGAGTCTGTGATAGAATACTTAAAATTAGATTAGTGCTACATCATGGGTTAGCAATCATTATCTCAGCCTATGCCCCTCAGCCTGTGCTACCTGATGGACAGAAAGACTGATTTTATGACACCCTCTTGCTAACTACCTCGTTGATGAATGACAGGGACCTTCTCTGTGGCTGGTGACTTCAATGGACATGTTGGACAACATGCAGGGGGTTTCAATGGCTCACATGGAGGCTATGATTTTGGTTTCTGCAATGAGGAGGGAACCAGGTTGCTGGAGTTCTGCAATGCAAATGATCTTATGGTTTGCAATACTAACTTCAGGAAACCTGTCAGTCACGAATACATGCATACATACATACATATGTGTGTGTTACATTATATTACTGCTTACCGTAATTGATAAAACGCTGTTGTATGCTTATGCTGAGAGAACTGTGTGCATTGACACACATAATCACATACACACAGAGACATATGCATATCCACACACACACACAGTGTGTGAATATCTACCTGTCTAACAATATATAAATATATATATATATATATATATATATATA
>NC_068981.1:120303143-120307039 GCF_001194135.2 Octopus bimaculoides | reverse complement strand
TTTATAAAAAATTAAAATTAAATTGAGCCTTATAGATAAAGTATATATAAGTGATATATATGTGATAGTGGATTTTCATCGATGAGTTCTTGAAAATTGGTTATTTTCCCTAAAACTATATATTTTATATATATATATGTGTGTGTGTGTGTGTGTGTGTGTGTGTGTGTATGTATATATATTTAACAGACAGACAGATAGATAGATAGATAGATAGATAGATATACTTATACATATGTGTGTGTGTGTGTGTGCAAGTAAGTATGTATACATCAGACTTCTGCACAATATCCATCTATTAAACTTTACCCACAAGGCATTGGTCAGAGCCCAAGGCTATAACAGAAGACAATTGCCATGCACTGAGATTAAACACAAAGCCACATGGTTGTGAAGCAAACACCTTACTCATACAACCATATACATCAATATGCACATGCCAATATACTGGGTATCACGGGTATCGACCAGACTTCCGGATGTTGTTATACATTGCTGGTCATAATGCACTTTGCATTGTTTCAGCTTTTGAGTGATGCCACCCTACTGTCTAAGCAAGTAGGGAGGCCAATATTCCCACTGATCAGAAGGCTTTTCCCTCAGAGAATGCTTGGATACATACATATATTTACTATATAGATGTATATATGTGATGGTGGTGGGGTTTATATTACATGTGTATGTACATACACACATGCATGCATACACATACATTTCTAACGTGTGTGTGTGTGTATATATGTGTGTACAGTTATAAAAGACAGCAATATCTCTAGACTTTTTATCTGTTCCTCAACTGAATGTTAATTATTCCAAAAGATATTGGTTTTATATAGTTCATTGTTTCTCTAAGAGTACATTTGTTCTGCAGCTCATGACCAGATAGTACAGCTTTCATGTATACTCCAAATCACACACACACAAACACACATCACAATCATCATCATTATCATCATCATTGTCATCTTCATCATCATCATCATCATCTTCATCAACATTGTTATTTCAACGTCCAGTATTCCATGCTTGCATGGATCAGACAGAATTCATCAAGCCAGATTATTTATGGCTGGATGCTTTTCCTATCACTAACCTTCACCTGTTTTCAAGTTGGGTAAAATAGCCCTTTGGCTAGACACTTTTTCATGGAAAACTGGAAATGAATGCCATTGCTTGCTTACAGTTATCATATGACATCAAGACAATGACACACACACATGCATGCATATGCACCCCTCCCATACACACACACATGTATATGAATAGATACAGGCATGCTTGTATTGTTATGAAATTTGCTTCCCAACTACATGGTTTGGGATTCTGTCTCACTGCTTGGCACCTTGAGCAAGTGTCTTTTACTATAGCCCTAGGCTGTCCAGTCTTGTGAATGGACTTGATTGAGGGAAACAGAGGAGCCCATTGCGTGTGTGTGTGTGTGTGTGTGTGTGTATTTGTGCCACCTTGTCTTGGTATTGTATATTGTAAATAAGTGTCACTGTAATACAAGCAATCTTATTTGTTTCCAATCTTCCATGAAAACATGTTTGGTCATGGGTAAATATTACCTTGGAAACAAGTAAAGACTAGCAACAGGAAGGGTATCTAGCTATTGAAAATCTGTCTCATCAAATTCTGTCTACCCCATGCAAGCACAGAAAGTGGACATTAATATTTTGATGATGATCAAATGATGGGTTTCTTTCACTTTCTGTTTACTGAATCCTCTCCCAATGCTTTGGTTGGCCTGGGGCTACAGTGGAAGGCACTCATCCAGGGTAACACACATTAGAACTGAACTGAAAACCAAGTTGCTGGGATGATATATAAATATTGACTACTCCTCTTCCTTCAAAAATACTGGCCTTGTGTCTAAAATAGAAACACTTATTACATTTTGAGGGGGTGCTGAAATGTTCCTAGCTTTGGGTAAAAGAAAATATAGGAGGATCAGTTAAATTATGATTTCATTCAACATGTTTTCCTCTCAGATTCACACACTTATTGCAGCAGTCCTTTAGTTTTTCGAAGCCCAATAAAAGAACTTGGAAGGCAGGGCCTCCAGCCAGACCTTTCGCGATACCCTTTAAGCCAGGAACTTTTCAGTACCCTCACATATATATATATTTCTTTATTGCCCACAAGGGGCTAAACATAGAGGGGACAAACAAGGACAGATGAAGGGATTAAGTCGATTACATCGACCCCAGTGCATAACTGGTACTTATTTAATCAACCGCGAAAGGATGAAAGGCAAAGTCGACCTCACATACATACACACACATATATACATGCACATGCATATACACGCACATGCATACACCTAGGAGATGGTGAAACACAGAAAGACAGAAACATTCTGTAAATCAAATTTAAATCTATTTGAATGAGGATTAAAAACTCCTGTCATTTAGAATTTATTTCTCAAAATCACTTAAAAGATATAAAACACAGAAGAGTCATGACCTGGATGTGGCCCGGCCTCTTCAGAGTGTAAGATGTTAAGGGCTGAAACACTTGTCTGAGTGAAGTGCTTCTCTGAAGACCTTCTGCTGTTCTGCTCTCTCAAGAGTTTCTTACCACTGACTGACAAAATAACACTCCAAACTATGCTTCCTCTGATGACTATCAACAACTTTGAATGAGATCTACACTGGAAATTGGTACTGATCTGTCTTAAGAAACAACAGAGTGACCTCTCTGGGCTGAATCTTTAGAAAGATTTGGAGCTGCACAAACACCAGAATCACCTTCTTGGGCTCACTGATGTGAACCAAAATAGAGCAGTTTGGCTCTAGGTCATAGTTTCACTGCAGGGGTAGTGTCAAATCAAATACTGGATTGGCTTAGTGGTTCTAATCTACCTTCTTTATAAGGTTACATCCTACCCTTTGTCTCACAAAGAAGTGAGACTATTTACAATTGCTGAGAATCTGTAAATCTGAACAGAGACTCATACCAAGTTGTGTCAGCTGAAACCAGCAGAGCCTTGGACTCACATCAAGAATGGATACCAAGCCTTGAAGTAGTCACTGAAGTCATTATTCACTAACCCAGCAAAGGAAAACAGCTCCATATATCTGTGTGGAAGTTTACTGCTAGAGACATGTAATTAATTATCTTTGACTACATAATAAAAGATGCCCATTCAGCTGATTAGCCAAGACTCACTCCCCAACAAGTTATTACCACTTGTTTAGATGTGCTGCTTCTCTCTGTCTTTTCTATTACAACTACTAAAATAGCTTTTGTTCTTCTGAATTTGAAAACTGTTTCTGATCTGATGCATCATTCTTTCTTCTCTTTGCATATTATTTTGTCTCAGCCAAGAAACCCTGCATTAAATACTTTCCCCAATTACTTCTTTGCTAGAGTTTTTTTATCCTGCAACCTTCAAGTTTTCCTGACAGAAATCACCCCACAAAAGCTCAACCTGAATATCAATGACATTGTCCACACTAATAGGGAGGGTTGTGAAAAATCTTTGGTGCAACCCTTCCTTCTCAAATGAAACTTAAAATATAAACAGAAGACTCTTTTCACCTTCAGTAATGTTTGGTTCATGAGGAGAATTATGTAAAAAAGTTAACAGGCTTGGTTGTGTGATCAAGAAGTGCACTTTGCAAATTACCTGGTTTCAGGTTCGGTCCCATTGCCTGGTACCTTGCATAAGTGTCTCCTACTGCTGCCCTGGGCCAACCAATGCCTTATGAGTGAATTTAGTAAACAGAAACTGTAGATGCCCATTGTATAAGTTTATCTTTATCTATCTATCTATCTGCCTGCCTGCCTGTCTGTCTGTCTATCTATCTATCTATATATATCATCATCATCATCATCATCATCATCGTTTAACGTCCGCTTTCCATGCTAGCATGGGTTGGACGATTTGACTG
>NC_068981.1:120298265-120301120 GCF_001194135.2 Octopus bimaculoides | reverse complement strand
GGCTCTGGCAGGGGATGGTGGCGAACCCTGCTGTACTCTTTCACCACAACTTTCTCTCGCTCTTTCTTCCTGTTTTTGTTGTACCTGTAATTCAAAGGGTCAGCCTTGTCACACTGTGTCACGCTGAATATCCCCGAGAACGACGTTAAGGGTACACATGTCTGTGGAGTGCTCAGCCACTTGCACGTTAATTTCACGAGCAGGCTGTTCCATTGATCAGATCAGCAGGAACCCTCGACGTCGTAAGCAACGGAGTGCCAACAACAACAACAACTTTACTTGTTGTTGTAGTTATTTAGGGTATTTCAGGCAAGATGCTTTGCACCTTTTCATTCGGAGTTTAAATTCCACTGAGGTCAACTTTGCCTTTCAAACTTTCGGGATCCATAAAATAAGTACAAGTTGAACACTGAGGTTGATTTATCTCCACTTCTTAACTTGCTGGACTTGTGCCAAAATTTGAAACCATTATTATATAGATACTTGGCTTTGTTAAATTTGTCCTTTACATTGTCAAAACAAAGGATTAAATCCAATAAAATCAAAGACAGCTAATACTAACACATCCTGTACCTACCTTTTAAAGACCTAAATACACACACTTTCTCACAAAGATCTACCTACATGAATAAATTCTAAACAATAATTTACTACTACTACTACTACTGCTGCTGCTAATATTACTACAACATTTGTTTTATTAATATTATTATTAATATTATCATATATTAAAAAGCAAGCTGTCTGTCTGTGTGTTGAGTGAACCACTTCTACTCCTACAATTTTCAACCGAATTTCACCAAATTTGACATGTGTGCCCCCTTTGACTTAGGACGCTTTTTCTTATATTTTTTTTCCTTGAAATTCTGTACCCCCAACATAAATAGACTACTCTCAATTTGCCTAGGATTTGGCTTGAGCCAGTGTAAAAATGTGACACACACCCAGCTAGAAAAAAATCAATACTTTATTTTTTCAGCTGTGGTGATAATTACTGCTGTGTCTAGCAGTATTCATTTGCGAGTTACGATTTACCTCTGTTTTCACGTGAGCGCTCTTTTTCATATAATTATTCCAACTTAAACTAGCCACTTCAAAACTCTTACCCAAAATTAAAAATCCTTAATTCGGTCTGTTTGATCAACATTTTTGCCAACCACATTTTACTATTTTTTGGGTGCTACACATTCACCACTTCTTCCTTAGAACATTTTCTATTAAGTAAACTGATAATTTTCCACCATGCCTCGACGCAAAAGATCCAATATAGGTTGGCAAACAAATGCTGCAAAGAAAAGTAAATGTATGCATGCAAATGAATCTGCTGAGGACGCCGCCAGGAAGACCTCTTTCAATGCACTTAGGATGGCTTCAGCAAGAAGAAGGGAAAGTGAAGAGCAGCATTGTGATTGGTTAGCATATATTGCTGAGCAACATTCAGCATGCCGAACAAGAAATGTTTCCTCTACTGCTGCTGCATGAGCTTCAGAGACTGCAGCACAATGCACAGATCAACTTACAAGAGATACTTCATCAACTGCTGCTGCATGGGCTGCAGAGACTGCAACAACTGCTGTTGCACATACTACACAGACTACAGGGGAAAGACAATGACTGGAGGCCACAACTCAATGAAGGGCTGTACAACATTCCTACTCAAGGCCATGCTCCTCACATTTGTCAATGACAGCATTCAACTACAATCCTACAATTGACTACAGTAATCACCCTGACGTTCAAATAGGCTGCATATTCACAATCTGCTAATTTTGTGGAGCTAAAAAGTGGCCTAGAGAAACTCCCAGCATGTGCTGCTCCAATGGTAAGATTACAGTACCTCTTCTACAAGATCCTCCACCCCTTTTGACTGATCTTTTGACAGAAGCGTCTCCTTATTCTTATGACTTTCTGAAGCGGATATGTCCCTACAACTGCGCATTCCAAATTACTGCCTTCAGCACCAACGTCATATGAGATGGGTATTTCATGCCTTCCTTTAACGTGCAGGGACAGATTTACCATAGAATTGATTCCCTGCAGCCGCATGACGCTACCTTACCTCAGTTTCTTCAGCTGTACTACATGGGAGACTACGCTGATCAGGCATACTTAACAAACAGCTCGGGCAACGTCAGGTACACTTGCTAGTATATATATATTTCTATATATATATATATATATATATATATATATATAAAACTGAGAATGTGTCTGTCTGTCTGTCCACCATTAAAACTTGAGAATTACACAACCGATTTCATTCACATTTAGGCCAAAAGAATTTCAACTTCTTGCCTAATGTGAGCCTGGAGCAATCTCTTATCTCTGACACTATTTCAGTATTACGTATCAAAAGGGAAACCATAACATCTCTATTATAATGCGAGATACTTTCAGTTTAACAGTTTCACTATGAAAGTGAAACTATTATCTCACATATATACATTCATACACACACACACACATATCTATTTCAAGCTGGTAGAAACATTAGCACACCAGGTGAAATGTTTAACGGTATTTCGTCTGCCTTTACGTTCTGTGTTCAAATTCTGCTGAGGTCAACTTTGCCTTTCATCCTTTCGGGGTCGATTAAATAAGTACCAGTTACACACTGGAGTTGATGTAATCGACTTAATCCCTTTGTCTGTCCTTGTTTGTTCCTTCTATGCTTAGTTTCCTGTGGGCAATAAAGAGATTAATATGTATATTTATGTATGTGTACATTTATGTATGTGTTGCTTAATAAAGAGAAAGAATGGGAGAAAGAGAGCCTGCCGTATGTCGACCCAATAGAGGGACCAGCTATCCGAGTTGATAGTACCAGGGTAGATAAAGCAATTAAGAGTATGAAG
>NC_068981.1:120296073-120296619 GCF_001194135.2 Octopus bimaculoides | reverse complement strand
AAAGCGGACGTTAAACGATGATGATGATGATGATGATTTCTCCTTGCAGCCCTGTATAAAATCTATTGGTTTCATAATAAGAAACCATTAATATATATATATATATATATATGATGTACATTTATGTATGTGTACATTTATGTATGTGTATATACATCTGCACATATCTATGTATGTATATAGATGTGTATGTATATATGTATATAAATACATGTGTATATATGTATATATATATATATATATATATATATGTGTGTGTGTGTGTGTGTGTGTGTGTGTGTGTGTGTGTGTGTGTGTGTGTGTGTGTGTATGTATGTATATGTATAAATATATGTATGGATGTATATATGTGTATATAGATATGTGTACATATATATGTACGTATATATGTGTATCAATATGTGTATATATAGATATTTATGCATATATATATAGATATTTATTTATGTATATATATATATATATATGCCTGTATATATATGTATATATAAATGCATATGTGTATATATGTATATATATCTATATGTATATATGTATGTATATATA
>NC_068981.1:120286056-120293556 GCF_001194135.2 Octopus bimaculoides | reverse complement strand
GCAGAGAGGATAGATATCTTTGAAAAATTCACAAAATCATTAATTTTAGTTGCCAACAAATTTTATTGACACCAATGTGTTCGTATTGAATTAGCTTTTGTCAAAATCAAGTGTGGAAAACAACATCCATCATGTGGTGTCCGTTTTCCTTGATGCATTTCTGAAAACTTGTCTGATGCATTCTACATTTTCCGAGGTCCATACCATCCGTGGCACCCATGCCAGTCTATTCATTAGTGTATCTCATGTGTGAATTGCATTCACCCAACATAAGATTGTGTTACAGGTGGGAACAGCCTGATTTCGGTGAATGTTGAAGTGGTGCCGAAACTCATACTGAACTGCTGTGACAGACTCATTATTCTTCACATAACTGTTGTAGGTAAACATGCGATGCTCTATTGTCCACAGCACCATGGTTTCACCCGCAAAGAAAAAAATGCCAAGACACTACGGACCAAATGGTGCCTGTCAGACATATGTCCCTCCCCCTAGGTCTGAGTAATAACCATTTCAAAAACGTCCATCCTCTCTGCCCCACCCTATATTTGAGAGTAAGCAAAGCCTTATTCATCTGTTATTTATCACCAGATGAGTAATAAATGATAGGCAAAAGATGGAGTTATGCGAGTATAACCATCAAGACTTGTAGAAACTACAAACAAAACCATGGTCATCTTTAGGCCTCAATGGTGAGATGATCTTGTCAAAATTAGTTTATAAAGCATGGTCTAGATGCCACAGGCTTCCCTTCCCAACTCGAGCCAGCAGGACTAGACCAAAGGGACAGTAAAAGGTTTAATGGTATGACAATTTTCCCATTCCATGGTAGAAGGCCCCTCATCTGGACAACTTGGAGTGTTCAGCTACCAACCTAGGCTCTACTGCTTGTCAGGTCGAGAAAAGCAAACTTCAACATATTGGTCACACTCTGATGGGTTTATGGCTGAACCTATGAATTTGTCCTGCCATCTGTGGCAGTGGAGACATCTGAGTTCTTGGACTCCAGGCCATATCCCTGCTTCTGCTATCAGGGCAGAGATGGCTATCCACAAGTGCATGCCCCTCTTCTGGGGCAATGCCTTTTCCATTTTATCTACTAAGACCATGTGCCGGTCTGAATTACAGGAAATTGTATGTTCCACTCCTTAATGTAAAGTTACCACATATAAACAATTTTGAATTATTGTCATACTTAAAAATGACAAGAGTAAGCTGGTAACAGTTGTAAAAAGTCTACATCTAATGTAAGACAAGAGAGGATAATGTTTACAATTAAAGCAACATACTACAATCCATTACTGAAAAATGCACTGTTTCCTCTCCCTCCCATAATAGCAACAACAATAACCCTGCATTTTTAAGCAGGCTGTCTACCTATTATGTTCACCTGAACCTGTTCCATGTCCCATTTAATCATGAATCTGTTCAACCAAGACTGACCTGGGGTTAAACAATAACAATAAAAACAACAATAACCCTGCATTTTTAAGCAGGCTGTTTACCTATTATGTTCACCTGAACCTGTTCCATGTCCCATTTAATCATAAATTTGTTCAACCAAGACTGACCTGGGGTTAAACAATGACAATAAAAACAACAATATCATCTGCACTAGATTTGTATATTGTTACATTAAATGACCTTTCAACCTTGAAAATACATGTGATACTGTTAGTTGAACTTGAGATCATCTGGTCAACAGAAAGAACTTCAATCTCAAATACATTTCATTTCTTGCTATTTTTTTCTCCTGTTTTATTGTTTTACATTAATTTTTTTCCAAGCTTGCATGTAATATGGTCTCTTTGTTATTGAAGCAATTGTTTTTTGGTTTGTGGTTAGATACTATGTCTAATACTAAACAACTCAAGTAGCAGTGGAGCCTTTTGTCAGTCAAGCAAACGGAGATAAACAGAATTATATTTTACTTCTGTTCTGCCGTTGCCAGCCATCAGTAACATACACAAAACTTTCTTCAACTTCTTTTAATTTTTTTTTTTTTCTTTATCTTGAACAAGAGCTTTTTGCTCCAAATATTGGTTTCAAATCTTGGTACAAGGCCAGCAATTTCAGGTTGGAGTAAGTTGATTACATCACCCCCAGTCCTCAACCGGTATTTATTTTATTGACTACAAAAAGATGAAAAACAAAATCGACCTCAATGGAATTTAAACTCAGAACGTAAAGACAAACAAAATGCCACTAAGCATTTTCTCCAGCATGCTAATCATTATGCCAGCTTACTGCCTTTTTTGCTCCAAATATGGATACCAATTTTTTCCATCAAGAATTAATGCAATAACAATTATTGCTGCATTTTTGTTATGTTTCTGCTGTTTTTTCTCTCACAAATTTGCCTCTCTTAATTACTGTTGCTAACACAGAGCTATGACAAAATTTCTCAGATTATAGATTCCATATTTTATATCAACTTTCTGAGACCTGACTTTAAGAACTTTCAACTCTTTATCTATGATTTACACTTAATCTCAAAAAATTCTTAAGCACATGCTTTCTTCTAGATGGCTTCCACATATCTCTCCACCCTTCGCATCAGCAAAACCCACTACTCCAGTCATATCCCATCCCTCATCTGCTGTCTACCTTATTTCACATAGTTCCCTTACTGATTTCATCTTCACAAACTAATCTGTATCTTCTACTGATCATATTGTTACCAACTCCTCATGGCTATTCATGTGTCATCATCTGCACCCCTTATTTGCAGCTCCCCCTCATTAGTTTCCTTTCTTCTATTTGCACTATCCCTTATTGCCCCTTCCATAGCTCTTAACATTCATCAGTTCAACTGATGCTTATTTGACCTCCTCCCATTTGCTAAATCCTGCAAGCTCCACAGCTTTTGGACCAGTCTTAACTGTCCCTGTATCTATTGCATCTTTGCATACTCGAGTCTCTAGCTTCTACCCCTTAACCTATCACTGAAAACAATCCTGGATAAATGTTTCCATTTTAGCCCTTTCAATCCACACTGTAGATAAGTTCCATACTTGGACTGACACCATGCACCTGAGCCCAGCGCAAATGACACTTTTACTAATCTTGGCTGGATACCCATCTCATGCCAGTTCAAGAACATATTAGATCCATTCATATTGCAGACTGCTTCAGTTTCCAAAGTGGCCAAGATGCATCAACATCTAATTAGAACCCATTGTTTTTGACACTGGTGTAGCATCATTGTTAAACCAGCTAACAAGAACACATCTGTTAAGTTGTAGCAGAGTGACCTCTACAAAGTCAAGCTACTTTGGGTTACTTAGTAACATAATGTTCTAACTCAAATAACCAACAACTTTTTACTACCACAATGCACAATTCATCTTTTTGCTCTCTCTCATGCTATTAACAACCTTTGAGTCCATAAGTCACTTTGAGTTACTCTGTAACATCATGTTCTAACTGAAATTACCAACAACTTGTTGCTACTGCAGTACCCCAAGTCATCTTTTCCTCTCTCTTGTTGTACTAACAACCTTTGAATCCATATGTCACTGACCTCCAGCATCTACTGCTTTCTCAAGATCCATAAAACCAACCAACATCCCAAATCACATTCATGGTTTCTGTCAACAACTGTCCTATTAAACTCATTTCAAGATTCTTTGACTGAATTTTGTCACCTTCAACAACAGTCCATCCATCCCACACCCAAGACACCAACCATACCCTCTACCTCTTCAACTTCTTTTTTCCTCCATGGTTCCTCTAAGCCAGTGGTTCTCAGCTGGGGTCCACATGGCCCCTGGGCGTTTGTGTGAGAATTTTGAGGGGTCTACACAAGCAAAACAGTAAATTGAGGATCCACAGAAGTATTTTAAGTGTCCATGAAAAAAAATGTTACTTTAGATGTATTTATTACAAGAAACAGCTCAGTTTGTTTTTCAAATGTTTCACATAGTTCAGCTTAACATGAGTTAATGTGTGATAAACAAAATAGTAATTTTGAAAGAAGTATCTATAAAACTGGATTTTAAACACCAGACAGATTTGGGTGGGAGTCCACCAGAAAGGAATAGTAATCAAAGGGGTCCATAGATGTAAAATGGTTTGTGAACACCTGCTCTAAGCCATGTTTTATCATTCATGTTCAATCCCTGTTTAATGTCTGCTCTCAATGATTCTTTCTGGGCCATTATATCATACTCAGACCCTTCTGTTTAATTAAACTTGTTCTCATCATTAAATGGGATCTCTTCAGTTTGGCTCACAGTTTTTTTTTAACTAAACAGTTTGAAATTTTGTATACTGGTGTAATGTCTCACGCTGAACACAGTTTATTTTCAACATTTTTGACAAAATTTTGTATTTTCAAAATTATTTCATGTTAAAATTGTCATATTTGGGTAGATTTAACCAATCAATGATGAGTATTCATCTGAAGAAACCTACTGCTGTTTGCAATAGTAATCGAAGAACAACTTCCAAGTTATCTCTACTAAATGTATTCTTCAACTGTGTATGACCCAGAAGTTGCTGCACTTCAATTACTATCGCAAACATAAGTAGATTTCTTCAGCTGTATACACGTCGTTGATTGGTTAAAATCACCTAACACGAAATAACTTCTAAAATATGAAATTTTGTTAAAAATGTTGAAAGTAAACTGTGTCCAGTGTGAGAAATTACAAATGTATATGAAGTTTCAAACTGTTCAGTTAAAAAAAATAAATCTAAAAATCTATGAGCCAAACTGAAGAGATCCATTAAATGTTATCACATAGAACAACAACAGATAAAAATGTTATTAGAGGAAAAGGTTATTTATTAGATCAAGTCTGAGAGTTTGATTGAAATGACAGTCTAAGGAAATCAACATCAATATCAACAGATTTCTTTTTATTACCAATCCTCACCAGTTTCCAAGTAAGGTAATATTTCCTCATGGCCAGGCATATTGTTCATAGAAGACTGGAAACAAACAACATGCTCCTTTACAATCATCAGGAGATATCAAGACAAGGTGTATACACACAAACATATACAAAAAGCTTCTTTCAGTATCCATTAACAAGGCATTGGTCAGCCCAGTGCTATAGTAGAAAACACTTGCCCAAGGTGCTATACAGTGGGACTGAACCCAAGACCACATGGTTTAGAAGCAAGCTTCTTAACCACCACACCTACATAGAACAACAACAGATAAAAATGTTATTAGAGCAAAAGGTTATTTATTAGATCAAGTCTGAGAGTTTGATTGAAATGACAGTCTAAGGAAATCCACATCAATATCAACAGATTTCTTTTTATGGCATTTGAATGTGTTTTCAATGTTGAAACGAAGTTGGGCAACAATTTCAAGGTTCACCTGCCACTCAGCAGCTTTTTTCTTGATGAACTGCAAATAAATGGATGGGATATGATGATTTGGTTTAGACAATTTACAAAGGAAGATATGTATAAGAGCATGTGTGTGTGTGTGTGAGAGAGAGAGAGAAAGGAAGAGAGAAGTAGAGAGAAGCTGTAAGAAAACACTGGTATAAAAAACAAAACAATTCGAAAGAACATTATTTACAATTGACAGATATTCGTCCTCATCTTACACTCCAGCCTTCATCAGGTGTCTTGAAGAAATTTCGAACCTGGGTTCTCATTCCTAAAGTATTTTTCGATGTTGTTGTTGTTGCTATTATTATTATTATTATTATTATTATTATTATTATTATTATTCAGGTCACTGCCTGGAATCGAACTCGGAATCTTGGAGTTAGTAGCCCACACTCTTAAACACTACGCCATATGCTCGAGTTCGATTCCAGGCAGTGACTTGAATAATAATAATAACAACAACATCAAAAAATACCTTAGGAATGAGAACCCAGGTTCGAAATTTCCCCAAGATACCTGATGAAGGCTGGAGGGTTTATCAGCTGAAACGCTGTGTTAACAACAAAGATGAGGACGAATATCCATCAAATGTAAATAATGTACATAATTCCTCACCTCTTAAATATAGAACAATTTGAAAGAAATAGAACACATATGCAATGTGGTGGGTAGTCTTCAATCCAGGTCATACTTACATATATACAAAGACATGAATACACAAACACACACACATATATATATATCGTCATCATCGTTGTTTTATATCTGCTCTTCCATACTGTCATGAGTTGAACAGGTTTTCTGAAGCAGTGTTATATGACTAAATACTCTTCTTTTTGATATATGTTAGTATATATATATATATATATATATATATAGTGTATATAAATCACAGTATGTGTGTGTGTGTATAATGATTAGCGCATACATTTCCACAATTCTCAACTGATTTTCACCAAATTTTACACACACATTACTTATGTCCCAAGAATAGTCATGCACTAAACATTTGGCCCAGAGCTCCCATGTAAATAGACCTAAATGGACATAGCTTTTTTTTGTATGTAAGGTCTTCCAAACTTTTTTAATCTTTTTATAAAACTGAAACGATTTTATCTATTTATTTATTTCGACTGTCTGCCCGCCACGATGATTAAATTGACTAGAAACACTCTACACGATGAATATCCAACACCAGACAATCTTAATTTCCATATTTAACTTGCATTAAATTTTGGCAAGCTTACCTTTACCTACTCTGAATTACTTGAAAGGTGATGTTCCCTTCCCTCTTTTCTATTTGTTGATACCTTTGTTTACCTACCAATGCGTTGTTTCCCTTTAAAGATGCTTATTTACCCATCCATTATGATAGTTTGACTGTAGTCCATTGTTTCAAATACATTTTAGCATTGTCGTTCAACCTTTTTTTAAAACAATAACACATGATTCGTCCCAAAGAATCAACCTTTAAATAAGAGTTTTCCTTACACTAGCAAAAGCTATACTTATCTTTCAGAAAGCTCCATACCAGTTTAACTTTATGCAGCATTCACTGTTACTTTATACGTAGGCTATGTGGGAAGACAGAATAAAGGGGCTTTTGTTAGCTTATCTTTCTGAAAAAATAGCTCCCTTTGCTGTTGAAAAAAATAAACTCACAGAGGGGAAGTTTCAACATCTTCCTTCAATTTCCTTACACCATCTATGTGGCTGTTTCTGACAAGAAATTTCACTTTCATGTAAAATAACTATGTTTTGTAGTCATTATCCGTAATCTACCCCCAAAACACTTCAGTAGCTCTACTTTGCATTACTTGCAAACTTATATGTTCTATGATTGTTAAAGTGTAATGACCTCCACAATAACCAGCCTTCGATTTCATTTTCCATTCCTAGGTTGATTGGAAACATAGATTGCAGTGCTACTCATAAACCTTCTAAGTAGTTTGATTATTTGGTGAAAAAGATACCACCAAAGCAACTTAGACTGTCCAAAGGAGAGGTGCATTTGCTTGTATATATATATATATATATATATATATATATATATATATATCATCATCATCATCATCATCATCATCATCATCGTTTAACGTCCGCTTTCCATGCTAGCATGGGTTGGAGGATTTGACTGAGGACTGGTGA
>NC_068981.1:120257436-120286046 GCF_001194135.2 Octopus bimaculoides | reverse complement strand
ACTGAGGACTGGTGAAACCGGATGGCAACACCAGGCTCCAATCTAATTTGGCAGAGTTTCTACAGCTGGATGCCCTTCCTAACGCCAACCATATATATATATACACACACATACACACACACACAGATATATATCAAAGAGAAGAGCATTTAGTCATATAAAACTGCCTATTATACATAAACTGGCATTCCATCAGTTATGACAATGAATGTTCCAGTTGATCTGATCAACAAAACAGTCTGCTTGTGAAGTTAATGTGCAAGTGGCTGAGCACTCCACAGACATGCATACCCTTAATGTAGTTCTCAGGGAAGTTCAGTATGACACAGAATGTGACAAGGTTGGCCATCATTTTTGCCAGCTGAGTGGATTGGAGAAGCGTGAAATAAAGAGTCTTGTTCAAAGATGTAACTTGCCACCTGGAATCAAATACCCGATCCACTAAGACATGCACTTTCACACACACATTCTTTCTTTTACTCGTTTCAGTCATTAGACTGCAGCCATACTAGGGCACCAACTTGAAGAATTTTAATTGAATGGATTGATACCAGTATTTGGGTTTTTTAAGCCTGGTTCTTCTTCTATAGGTTTCTTTTGCTGAATTGCTAAGTTACAGCGACATAAACACACCAACACTGGTTGTGGAGAGGTGGCGGGAGAGAAACACACACATATATGGACTTCTTCCAGTTTCCATCTACTAAATTCATTTACAAGGCTTTAATCAGTTCAGGGCTTTAATAGAAGACACTTAGCCAAAGTGACACAATGGAGCTGAACCCAGAACTATGTGACTGGGAAGCAAACGTCTTATCACACAGCCATACCTGCACCATGTGAGAGAGAGAGAGAGAGAGAGAGAGAGAGAGAGAGAGAGAATAGTACAAAAAATTTCAATAAAAATACATATAGATTTCATATCAGTTTTGACAATAACTATTCCAGTTCTTCAATCCACAGACATCAGTCTCCTTCATGTAACCCTCGGGCACAATAACGATGACACTTTGTGACTAGACAGGATCCTTGAATTACACTTCATTCATTTGACTTTTACACAGTTTTCCTCAATCCAATTTCACTGACAAGGCTTGAAGGGACCCAAGGCTATGTTAGAACACCTTCACAGATTTCTGCATAGTTGGACTGAACTTAGGACATCATGATTGTGAAGCAAGTTTCTTAATTATTCAACTATTCCCAACAGCTAGTCATGGTTGAATGGATAAGAATTTTGTTTTAACAACATTCCATGATATGTTGGCATCTTGGGCAATGTAACATCTTCTAGATTAATTCAGGTTGTGTGTGGAATTTGGTGGACAAAATCTGTGACCTGTGTAGATGCCCTTCTTGTTACCAAACCTCACTAGTTTCCAAGTAAGGACTGGACATGTTTCCATGAAAGATTGGAAATGAAGGACGCTGCTTGTATGATGATGACATTTGTTTACAACAGTTATATGATGTCAAGACAAGGAGACATCAACTCACACACACACACACACACACATATATATTAATGTTTGTTTTTATGCTCAGTTGTAATAAAAACAATTTTACATTACTCTGATGGGTTACTCTGTACTTTTGTAGAATTTAAATTTATTATTCTTATACAAGAATGTGGTGTGCATAGACTTCAAAATTTCAACTAGCAGTCTGACTACAATTTGGCTGGCCAAAACTCCAGAGTCACATCCTATATATATACACGTAGGGCGTGGCTGTGTGGTAAGAAGTTTGCTTCCCAACCACATCATTTCAGGTTTAGTCCCACTGCATAACATCTCGGGCAAGTGTCTTCTACTATAGTCTCGGGCCGACCAAAACCTTGTGAATGGATTTGGTAGACAGAAACTGAAAAAAGCCCATCATGTGTATATATATATATATACACATACATACATGTGTGTGTGTGTGTGTGTGTGTATTTGTGTGTCTGTGCTTGACAACCGATCTTGGTATGTTTACATCCCCGTAACTTAGCGGTTCAGCAAAAGAGAACCAATAGAATAAGTACTAGACTTACAAAGAATAAGTCCTAGGGTCGATTTGTTCAACTATAGGTGGTGCTCAGCATGGCCACAGATGACTGAAACAAGTAAAAGAATAAAAGAATATATATGATAGGTTTCTTTCAGATTCCATCTACTAAATCCACTCACAAGGTTTTGGTTAGCCTGAGGCTAGAGTAAAAGACACTTGCCCAAGGTACCATGCAGTGGGACTGCATATGAAACAATAAGAAATATTTGGTAGTATCTGCATTGCACAGACACCGCTATGTTACACACATTGTTGTTAATGCAGTGAACCACTGATGAGATCAAAGGAAACCAATAAATATACAATTCTTTAAAAAAGGGATATAAATAAAGGTACTGATTGAAATAATGTTGGATGTCTTTGGTGCACATCACATTACCACAAGGCAAGTTGTAACTAAATCACCACCCTACATGGATGGTCGAACTGCAAGAAATAGCAGCTACATCGTTCACAGAATTCATACTATAGTTAACACACTACAATATCGAAACCCCGCGTATTGCCTTCTCGTTCTACCTATTCTGTCTCTTCTCTCCTTAATGAATTACTTTAATACCTCCACCCAACCAAACCCACCACAAACCGCCTCCCATTATCCCTACAGTGTCTCAACTTTCAGATCTGCCACTGACCATTTCTTCCAAGTCTCTTCATGTACACACAGTTCCTGGAGACGAGAAATGTAAACCACATCGATCTCACCAATTCTCGGAGTTTTTAGTGAGATAATTAGATAAAGAGAACAGCATATTACCCAAAAAATATTTAAAAAATAATTCCACCATATTTAATTGAACAAGGGAAAAAACTCTCATTCATATTGACAGAGTTTCTTCCCCTGATTAAGCTTGCAAGGGAAATTGATGCTAATATTGCTGATAATGAATCAATGGAGATTCCAAGCCAGTGATGCTCGTACATTTTACGAACACTCCCGCACCATATTTTGCCAAATGCATAAAATAAAAATAGATTATTTTAAACAAAAAAGCTTATTTTGCACAGTGGTTTATTATCCCTATTTTCTTGCACTTCAAAACAGGGGCATGTGCTGGAGCACATGCCCCCTGTTTTGAATTTGCAAGAACTTCTTAACCACACAAAGTTCATATAATGAAACTATTCTGCACCATGGCATATCAATTATTATGTTTTTGCTCACTAATAATGCAATGGCCGATTTATACTCAATTCTTTTTTTTTTTAAGTGTTTAAAATACAAGCATTATACCTTATTTAAATATTTAATTTCTAAGAAAATTTATGAGCCTAACACCCAGTACCCTGATAAGGTACCTACTTGACAGTAGCCACTCATGAGCTTACAACGAAAGAAGCACTATGGCCCAGTTTAAAAACCACTGCTTTCAACAGTTGATAGTCCTCCTGCTAAAAGGAGTAGTGAGATCTCCAAATCACACCCTTCTGTCTTGGAAAAGAAAGAAGAATACAGCGGTACCTTTGGGTTTTGCCAGTGAGAGACTGTTAGGATGATGAGAAGAGGAGTGATATCTAAATAGATTTGTAGATAATTAGTCCAGGGAAACAGAGAGAAGAAACATTAGCATGAGGTAGTGGTTGTAACATATATAGGGCGTGGCTGCATGGTAAGAAGTTTGCTTCCCAACCACATCGTTTCAGGTTCAGTCCCACTGCATGACACCTTGGGCAAATAAGATCGACTGTTTCAGATATTTCTGAGGGTGAGATGAATGCATATAACAGAGGCATTATTTCTATAACCGAATATGCTATATATAGGGAGCTCTATTAACTTTAAGCAAAGATTTTTAGCACACATACATTCATTTAAACCGAATATAATGAGTAACACTACTTCATTGGCTACAAATATACATAAACTCAAACAAAAAAAAGTTAACGATAAATTATTCTGGTCAATCATTGATTTAAACATCTTTTTCATATATTTTTAAATAGCATTCGATTGGCTACACGGAAATTCTCCCTCTTTCTCTCTGACAAGTGGATATATTACCTAATAATGATTATCAATTTTAGATTCCATTTCGAAGAGTAATACATTCGTGAAACAATCGTAAGATATTTTAAACTTTTTAAATAATCATACTTTATATATTTATACAACTATCTATTAATAAAATATTATTTTGGATATATATCTTCTGTGATGATTTTTTTGATGTAATTTTCCTTACTCTTATTTTATAATATATCATCATCATCATCATCGTTTGATAATGGCATGGGTTGGACGGTTTGACTGAGGACTGGTAAGCTAGAGGCTGCACCAGTCCTCAGTCAAACCGTCCAATATAATATATATATTCTTTCTTCTATTCTTTTATTTGTTTGTCATTTGACTGCGGCCATGCTGGAGCACCGCCTTTAGTCGAACAAATTGACCCCGGGACTTTAATAAAATGACTTTATTTTAAATAAATTAAATCAAATTTATATTGACTAGAAAATAATTACAAGTAGCATTTGCCTTTTCTGAACAGCCTTACGAAAGACTTCATAAAGACAAAACCACAAACAGTCATATTCTATTTACTATAAAATTAATTAGTTCATATGTGAGTAGTGTCCCTTTATTATCACGCAATAATTGCTAAAAATTTGAGAATTAAAATTAAATATTATTTTATATATGAGTAGTGTCCCTTTAATATCACGCTAAAATTGATAAATATGCATACATATTTCAGGCAAAATGATAAAAGATCGAGATGTCCGGAGCATTGCTGTACTCAAAAAGACCCGTACTAATAGCAGAAGTGTTAAGACCAGTGCCTCTGGTGGTGTAAAGCACTTGTGGTGGTGCCACGTAAAAGCCACCAGCACACTCTGTAAACTGGTTACTGTTAGGAAGGGCATCTGGGCGTAGAAACCTTGCCAAATCAGACTGGAGTCTTGTGCAGCCCCCGTAGATTGCCAGCTCTGGTCAAACCATACTACCCAGGCCAGCATGGACAACAGACGTTAAATGATGATAATGACACATTGTTTACTATGGAACATATATGCATGGATATGTATGTGTGTGTTTGTTCTTTACAACTACTTGACAACCGGTGTTGGTGTTTACATCCCCGTAACTTAGCGGTTCAGCAAAAGAGAATGATAAAAGTACCAGGCTTTAAAAATAGTACTGGGGTCAATCCATGCGACTAAAAATTCCTCAAGGTGGTGACCCAGCATGGCCGCAGACTAATGACTGGAACAAGTAAAAGATAAAAATTATAAATATTTCTAATTTTCTAATGGCAGTGCCTCAGCTTGGTCACAATTTTGGGCTGGAACAAAGGGACATAATCACAACAAAACACGAGGAAAAAGTGAAAATAGCTAAAACATAAACAAAACAATACCAACTTACTTCCCTTGTACTAGATTTATGAAGAGAGTAGACGGCATCGGTGGCTAACGCTAAACCAGTCTTCAGAAATATCATATCTAATCCTAAAAGAAAGGAAAAGGAAAACGTCAAATTTGTTATTTACCAGAACACTCAATCTTTGGTCTTTTCACATACCACTAACGATCATCTCGCGTTTTCCATCCTAAGCGGGAACTTTTAGTGTTTGCTCAACTGGCTAGAAATAGCAGTCAGCGATTATGTCTCTTTTAAATCACAAACTATCGTCTTAAAAAAGAAAAGAAAAAGAGTTAAGGAAATCCTAGGCAGATTAGGAACAGCTAGAACAACATCATCATCATCGTCATCGCTTAACGTCCGCCTTCCACGCTGGCATGGGTGGGACGGTTTGACAGGAGTCGACCAGGCAGAAGCCTGCACCAGACTTCTGCAACTGGTTTGGCAGGATTTTTACTGCTGGATGCCCTTCCTAACACCAACCACTCAGCAGTGGACTTAATGCTTTTTACACAGCACAAGCGAAGGCAGTTTTGGCAAGGTTTTTACAGTTGGATGCCCTTCCAAATGCCAACCACTTTACAGTGTGGACTGGGTGCTTTTAAGTGGCACCTGCAATGACAGAGTCACCAAGTACTTGCAAGACAAAAAAAAATCTCTTTTGAGAGGGGAGGGGGAATTGGAGGAGGTGATCTTGTGTCAGATGGTGAAAGGTTATAGTGAGACAGAAACAGGTGTCTTACAGTCGAGGAGGTACAAGGTTACCTGGCTGGGTGGGGATAGAGAGAGAAAGCGGTCAGGAAGGAAGACACAAACAGATGCACTGCTGCAAAGGAAATACATGGTTACCGAACCTAAGGGAAGTGCAGGAGAAGGAGAGAGAGAGAGTGGGAGACAGCAGGGCTAGAGATGGCAAAGTGCCAGGCATACTCAAAGGGGATGGAATATAAATGGGATGGTTGAGTAAAGGAAGAGAGAGATATAGATGGTGGTAAGTGCCAGGGCATACTCTTGAGGTTCGAACGTCATAATATAAGTGGCAGGACATTGCTAGGAAGTGTGATTAGAGAGTGTGGAGGGGGTGAGTGGCGAAAACCTGGGTATATATAGAGCTGGCGGTGGAGGGCAACCGGATAGCAATGATACAGAGGAACATGGCCATGAAAACAGGATGGGGGAGTAAGAGGTCAGCATAGTGTATGAAGAAGGAAATGTGAGGAAGAGATGTAGATTGGTTTGTTGGGGTAGGGTGTGTGGAAAGTTTTCTTGTTATGTGTGGGTAGAACACACAGGTTGGGGGTTAACAGATATCAATGATACAGTGAGACAGGGCGTGTGACCTGTTTCAATCATTATATTGCAGTCATGCTGAGGCAGCACCTTGAAGCATTTTAGTCGGGCGAATCAACCCCAGAACTTTTGTTTTTAAGTCTACTACTTATTCTATTGATATCTTTTACCGAACTGCTGAGTTACAAGGACATAAACACACCAGCACCAGTTGTCAAACATAGTGGGGTCAAACACAGACATGAAGACATACATGCATGTATGCAAACATACATGCACATAGGACAGGCTTCTTTCAGTTTCCATCTACCAAATCCACTTGCAAGGCCTTGGTCGGCCTGAGGCTATAATAGAAGACACTTGCCCATGTGCAACTGTGTGGGATTGAACCCAGAACTATGTAGTTGGGAAGCAAGCATCTTACCACACAGCTATGCCTGTACCCTCTCTATTTTGCCTTTTTAGTTGGTCTGATTTGAATCGTGTATTTTATAATAAATGCCAAAACGAATTTCTGTGTGTCAGTGTGTCACACTTTGATCCCCCCCCTCTCTCACTATTCAATAACACTTTTTCTTCTCCTCTTGCTGGGGTGAGAGTAATAGTAAGCATAGAGACGGTGAGGGAAGTAGTAGATTGACAGTTGAGATGGTAATGGGGTGATAGAATGAGCTGTAGTTGTGATAGAGGTGAAAGTGACAGTGGTGGTGGTAGCTGAGGCGGTCAAGGATGACGGTGATAGTAAGGGATGTGAAAGACAGTGGTGATGGTGGTGGAGGGAAGGTGGCGAAGTCAAAGGTATTGATGTTGGTGGCGTCAGAAGTCTGAAGGGTGTGTGTATGGCAGTTGTGGTGGTGATGGTGATGGTTGAAAACAATCAACAGTAAGAGAGAGAGAGAGAAAGAAAGTGGTTAGACAGAAAAAAAATTGTACTGACCCCTAAATGGGAAGACAAAAAATGTTGCTTATCATGGAGCTTTGCAGTAAGTTCCAAGTCAATGTATTATATCATTGTTTTGATGAAAGTTGTTCATTGCTTGAAAAATATTGGTCAAGTTTAATAAAATTTAATAGGCGCAGGAGTGGCTGTGTGGTAAGTAGCTTACTTACCAACCACATGGTTCCGGGTTCAGTCCCACTGCGTGGCATCTTGGGCAAGTGTCTTCTGCTATAGCCTCGGGCCGACCAAAGCCTTGTGAGTGGATTTAGTAGACGGAAACTGAAAGAAGCTTGTCGTATATATGTGTGTGTGTGTGTGTGTGTTTGTGTGTCTGTGTTTGTCCCCCCAACATCGGTTGACAACCGATGCTGGTGTGTTTATGTCCCCATAATCTAGCGGTTCAGCAAAAGAGACTGATATAATAAGTACAGGCTTGCAAAGAATAAGTCCTGGAGTCGATTTGGTCGACTAAAGGCGGTGCTCCAGCATGGCCGCAGTCAAATGACTGAAACAAGTAAAAGAGTATGTACTCAATGCATGAAGTGTCATTATTAGGCTCAAGGCCCAATGAAGAGGCCTCCACAGGAGCTAGCCTGATAGGGCGGCTTTTAAGCTAGTAGGTAATTAAGATTTCCTTCCTCTGATTATCTATTCCTCTTTGATGCTGGGAATGGAACTTGTGTTCTGCTCAATGAAGAAAACTGAAGCAAGTCTGATCATGTAGCACAGGTACAAATTTTCAAACTGAACCTCAACCCTGAACAGAGACACAGGATCAGCTTTGATGACAGTCGACTGCATTAATAATCCAGGATATTCCTTCTTCCCTACTGTATGCCATCAGGTTGACAAGCAACCCTTCTGTGTCAGGGAATTTACATCAGAGAATACAATAGTGGCTTTCTCGTAACCTTCCTTTCATTCATTCATCTTTCATGTTTTACTTGTTGCAGTCATTAGACTGTGGCCATGCTGGGGCACCAACTTAAAGAATTTCTTAGTTAAATGAATCAACCCCTGCACTTAATTTTTTTTTAAGCTTGGTACTTATTCTAGCAGACCCTTTTTTGCTGAACAACTAAGTTGCAGGGAAGTAAACAAACCAACACCGATTGTCAAGCAGTGGGGAGGGACAAACACACACACACACACAAATACATATACAGCAGGCTCATTTCAGTTTCCATCTACCAAATCCATTCACAAGGCTTTGGTTGGCCTTGTGAGAAGATATGTGCCCAAGGTGCCACATAGTGAGACTGAACCCAGAACCATATAGTTAGGAACCACACGGGCACCTATGATTGTTTTTTTTAACACCATATTGTTGGCTGTAAACAATCCAGAAAGAGAGTGAGAGTGAAGAAAAATTAATGCTAGTACCTTACTGATACTTTAAACATAAGTAAAATCTTCCTACTGAAGATGCCTTTAATCATAGGTAAAATCTTCCAACAGACACTTTTATTTTTTCCTTTTTGTTTGCAAGATAAGGTTGAAGGAGTAGTTTCCATAGCCTTCACAGGCAATATGAGGTCAGCAAGATTGAAACTCTTTTACTTGTTTCAGTCATTTGACTGCAGCCATGCTGGAGCACCGCCTTTAGTTGAATCAAATCAACCCCAGGACTTATTCTTTGTAAGCCTAGTACTTATTCTATTGGTCTCTTTAGCCGAACCGCTAAGTTACGGGGATGTAAACACACCAGCATCAGTTGTCAAGCGATGTTGGAGGGACAAACACAGACACACAAACACATACACACACACACACATATATATACATATATATGACGGGCTTCTTTCAGTTTCCGTCTACCAAATCCACTCACAAGGCTTTGGTCATTCCGAGGCTATAGTAGAAGACACTTGCCCAAGGTGCCACGCAGTGGGACTGAACCCAGAACCATGTGGTTAGTAAGCAAGCTACTTATCACACAGCCACTCCTGCGTCTATGTTAACTTTTGCCTAAATTGTTGCAAGGTGCTATTTTCAAGAAAGACATGTGTAGAGAAAGAACTCGATAGGAACTGAAGAGGATAATGAGTAATGTAAGACAGGGTTGGTAAAAGGCAAAAAAGCAAAGTTTTCAACTACTTGGGTGAAATTATAAATTGAAAATGGTTTATCACTGAACTTACCATGAAGCATATTTTTTTTGCAATTTTTTTTCATTGAACATCGAGTGTAGGCACAATAAAAAGTTTGCTTCCCAACCATATGGTTGCAAGTTCAGTCCCACTGCAAGGCACCTTGGGTAAGTGTCTTCTACTCTAGCCCTGAGCTAACCAAAGCCATATGAGTAAATTTTGTAAACAGGAAATGAAAGAAGCCTGTCGTTTTATACACTCACGTGTGTGTATCTGTATACATATCTAAGTATGTGTGTCTTTGTGTTTTTGTCCCCTCCCCCGCTCAACAACTGGTGCTGGTTTGTTTACATCCCTGTAACTTAGCAGTTTGGCAAAACAAGACTGATTAAGTAAGTACCAGGCTTTAAGATGTAAGTTCTGGGGTCAATCTGTTTGACTAAACCCTTCAAGGCAATGCGCCAGCATGGCCACAGCCAATGATTGAAACAAGCAAAAGATAAAAGATAAGACAAAGATCACTGTTTTACTTAATCACAGAATAAAGTGATTGTGTGGAGGCATTAAAGTGACAGTCTGAGGGGCAAAGAGCAGCAGGGTGCCCTAAAACCACATGGTGAAGGACCATTGAGAAGGAAAAGAGACAAGAAAGAGTGGAAAAGCTGGAATGAGCCCAGAACAGTGGTAGAAGACAGAGATGGCTGGAGAGATCATGTTGTGGCCTTATGTGGCACAGAGAAAACTATCTAACTGTATATATATTTTGTCACTGATCCTGTTGATGTCCATTGTCGTCTCAGTATATATATATATATATTGAAAAAAAAAGTCATCAGAATTTTGGAACAACTTCTTTCGTTTATTTTATTCATATATTAGCGCTTTTGTTCGTCTTTCGAACTTGTCAAATATAATTCTGTGAAAATACAGAGATCTTGCTTATTTATATAAAACAGGTGTTTTTTTTGGTTTTGTTTATAACAGAACATTGTTTTTTTTTGGGGGGGGGGGCTTTGGAGATAATGGAAGACGTATAAGCAGATAGATAGATAGACAGGCAGATAAATAGATAGATAGATAGATAGTCAGACATATAGAGAGATGGATGTGGTAAAAGAGAAAGAGAAGGGCCATTGTATTGAAATGGTCTTTTTAAGGAGTGTCAAATACATAAATAAATAAGGGTAAGAACTTGTTTACTACTTATTCTATTCTATATATATACACACACACACACATATACTGAGACGACAACAGACATCAACAGGATCAGTGACAAAATAAGATGTAGATGCTGGAATTGGATCAGGCATGTCCTCAAATGAGATTGAGAAAGTGATTGTGTTGAGGTACTTAAGTGGCAGCTTGAAGAGAAAAGAGCAGCAGGGCACCCTAAAACTACATGGCAAAGAACCATTGAAAAGGAAAGGAGATGAGAAGGATGGAGAAGCTGGAATGTGACCAGGACAGTGACAGGAGACAGTTGGTTGTTAGATCATATTGTGACCTTATATGCCCCATGGCACGGAGAGCACTATCTAACCAATTGAATAATGATTTGTTTACCTTGATTGCGCTTGGTTCCAAATGGCGGGTTCATGATAACAGTATGGAAACTTTTATGAAATCTCGAAGACTGCTGTAGATTAAGTTGTGTAATATCACATTGCACTAAATCGATATTATCAAGTTCATTGCTCAGGATATTTTGTCTACAAACAGCTAATGCATCTTCATCAACATCAAATCCAACACAGTATCTGCAACAAAAGAGACATTGACAAAAATTTAATGCCTTAACAACTAAGATATCAGTTCTTTTGATTTTCTTTTTTTTTTTTTGTTTCTTTTGTGTTTTTTTAACTGTTTCGATGTCCATTTCTCTCTGCTAACATGGTTGAGATGAAGGCTTTTGTTAGAGAAGTTGTTGATGCCTCATAAAAAGCAGTGGTGCTGGTGCCATGTAAAAAACAATGGTGATTGTGTCACGTAAAAACACCCAGTATACTCTGTGTAATGGTTAGCATTACAAAGGGCACCCATCTGGAGAAACCAACCAAGATAAAACTATGGAACCTGATATGGCCCTTGGCCTTACCAGTTCCTGTCAAGCAGTCTAACCCATGCCAGCATGGAAGACAGATGTTAAATGTTGATGATGATAATGAAATTTTCAGTTGCTGAGCCACTGAGTGAGTCCTTATGTGGTGTTCTCTCTGCTAGAAATAGCAACATCTACATGGCCACATAGCCTGTAAGAAGTGACAATCAAATCTCCCTCAAATTACACCCTACCATCTTGAAAAAGGAGGAATAGACTGGATAATGTGATTCTCAATACATTATTCTTGAAAACAAGATCAGATGATCACATCTGGAATGCCTTAGATCATATGTCTACCTGATCTGCGTTGATGTGAGACAACACAACTCAACAACAACAGGAATAAACAAATGCACTGGATATCAGACAGAATACACACGTGCAACCTGTCACATTGCATTCCATGTTGTGAACCACTGTATGTCACAACATGCAATATGGATTAATCAAAGCAGAGCTGGAACTATGAAACACATGTACTGAGGGTATAAGCTTAATGCAGAGTTTCCCAAACTTATTTTGATGTAGAACTTTTGATACATTTCCAAAACTTGCAGAACCTATAACTATATTTTCCAGATAATCACTACCACTCTAATTTTCACAAAACATTAAATGAAAATAAAAATTGATGCAGGAAGAATATTTTATAAATGAGAATGTATACTCTTTTACTCTTTTACTTGTTTCAGTCATTTGACTGCAGCCATGCTGGAGCACTGCCTTTAGTCAAGCAAATCGACCCCAAGACTTATTCCTTGGAAGCCTAGAACTTATTCTATCATTCTCTTTTGCCAAACCGCTAAGTTACGGGGACGTAAACACACCACCATCGGTTGTCAAGCGATGTTGGGGGAAACAAACACAGACATACAAACATATACACACACATACATATATATACATATATACGACGGGCTTCTTTCAGTTTCCGTCTACCAAATCCACTCACAAGGCTTTAGTTGGCCCGAGGCTATAGTAGAAGACACTTGCCCAAGGTGCCACGCAGTGGGAATGAACCCGGAACCGTGTGGTTGGTAAGCAAGCTACTTACCACACAGCTACTCCTGCACCTGTATGTATGCGTATGTCACCAAAAAGTTCCAAAGTGGTGTGTCCTAGAGGACACACAGAGTACAATGCAAGTGACAGTACTGCAAAAGTTAATGAGTGTTTCCTTAGCTTACAGCACTGAATTTGGTCCATAAAAAAAGATGTATGGAGTAAAATTACCCTGATTTCCATTCTTATCATCCACCAATCCAACAGTGGACTTCAAACTAACTGTAGCTATTATTCGAAAGCGAATACAACTTGATAGTATATTCCATGCTTTTGCTAGTTGCTTTAGAAACTGATGTAGTCATCAGTAGATATAGATAATCTTTGAGCTACCCAGCATGTGACAGCTGAAGAACAAGAGAACAATGTGAAATGAAGTGCTTTGGTCAAGGAAATAAAACTTCGCCCAAATATATAATATGTATTAATATAATTAATATATAATATAAAAATATACACACATACCAATTTTATTCAGTTCTTTAAACTTTTAGTATTCAATTTACTCTGTCAAATATAATGGTTACTTATTCCCATTGTTTTGAATTAATTATGTCTTATCTTGAAGTTTCAAAATTTCAGTGCTGTGATTGCATATTCTTAGAATGACATATTTATAACTTAATCTGGAGTAAAATGACTGGGATCGTATTAATCAGCTAATCTTATTTTTCCAAAACTGTCCAATCCATACCAGCATGGAAAACAGACGTTAAATGATGATGATGAGGATGAGGTGGGGCTTATACCTGTTATAAAATCAATATTTACCCAGATCCAAGTTGAGAGCAACCAATGCTTAACATTCCACAGCCACATCCTAAATCAGCAATAGATTTGTCTTCAATGTCATCATAAGTTGAGTGAATCGTCTGTAACATACAGGCTGTAAGATAAAAACACAGCAATCTCAGATAATTAAAAGATCAAAGGAGGAAGATGAGGGAAGGGGATGATAAATTATTAAGTTGATTCTAAAAAGTATTAAGACTAAATGCAAACATAACCATCGGGTTGAGAATTTTACCTCTAAATTATATGGCTTTAGATTCAATCTCACTGTGCAGCACCTTGGGTAAGTGTCTTCTATTACATCTCTAAGGCACTAACTAATACCTTACCAAGTAATTTGGTAATGGAAATTGAAAGATACCCGTCATGTATGTGTGTGTGTGTGTGCATGCGTGTGTGTGTGTGTGCACTCATTCAGTTGTTCATTTGTTTTTAGATGATTTTTTTTTTCAAACAAGCATCAGTTAGATCATCATTATCATTATTTTATGTCCATCTTCCATGCTGGCATGGGTTGGATGGCTTGACAGGAACTGCACCAGGTTCCATAGTCTGTTTTGGCTTGGTTTCTACAGC
This sequence comes from Octopus bimaculoides, assembly GCF_001194135.2. Classification (NCBI taxonomy): domain Eukaryota; kingdom Metazoa; phylum Mollusca; class Cephalopoda; order Octopoda; family Octopodidae; genus Octopus; species Octopus bimaculoides. The sequence continues at coordinate 120,271,776 of NC_068981.1, read as the reverse complement.
CAAATGTCCTTCCTATTGCCAACCACTTCACAAAGTGTACCGGGTGCTTTTGACATTACACCTTCACCAGTGCTTTTTACATGGCACCAGTATTATTGAGTCATAGCTTCATAGCCTGATGCCTTTTCTGTCACTAACCTTTATTTATTTTTGAAGTAAGAGATCTATTTCACACATTTTTGGAGGTGCAAAGTGAGCAAGCAATTTTTTGACAAAAGTGATAAGAACACTGCTTGCAGTGAGTAGCTTTTGTAGACTCCAAATGTTAACAAACATGCAGACACACATACACATATATAAGATGGCTTCGTTTAGCTTTTATTTACCAAATTCATTCATTGGATTTGGTTGTCTACAATCTATAGTAGAAGACAGTTTATTACCTCCAAGGATCTTTCCGAGCATTTTAGATCTATCTCCGGTGTGTTCTTAGTGTTTATTGCTCTTACACATCTGTCACAAAGTCTACTTTCTCTGTTAATTTTCATGTGATTCCACTGCACCTCTAGCATATCCATAGTTTGCACTGGATACACAGTATAAAATTATTACCTACATCTTTTCTGCATATTGAACAAAGCCATTTCTTGATGGGATAAACATACCATTTTGAATCTTATTAGAATTTTGATCTTTTCTAAGTTAACTTTAAAGCTCTTTGATTTTAGGTTTTACTTCCATGCATCAAATATCTTTTCTAATTCTACTACAGATTCAGCTATAAGAACAAGATCATCAGCATCAAGGAGTTTCTATGGGCAACCAGTCTCAAACTTACCAGTTATGACCTGGAGTACAATAATAAATAGGAGGGGATGGAGAGCCAAGCTCTGGTGAACTCCAACCTGCACATTAAATTCCATCACTGTATTCGTTAATTCTCACCTCACTGAAAGCATCCCTGTACATAGCTTGGACAGTTGTCACTAGCCATTCATCTGCTCCTAGCTTCTGTAACAACTACCAGGTCAGGGAATGATGACCCTTTCAAAGGCTTTCTCCAGATCAATGAAGGTCCCAAAAGGGTGAAAGGCAAAGTTGACCTCAGGAGAATTTGAACACAGAATGTTAAGACAAACAAAATGCCACTAAGTATTTTACCCAACGTGCTAACAATTCTGCCACCTCACCACCTTTCTTTTAAGAATATCAGTAACAACAATATTTACCTGCAATATGAGGTGGAGTCGAGTATTGTTCCAGTAGAATCTTGGGCTTTTCAAATCCCTCCACATCTTGTAGGTAACTCTCGATTTGTTTAAGTTTTACTGTCCGAGGCATGTCTAGAAATGAAACATTGTAAAATTGTAAGTAAAGGCACAAGCATAGCTGTGTGGTAAGAAGTTTGCATTTCAGCCACATGGTTTTGAGTTCAATTCCACTGCAAGGCACTTTGGGCAAATGTCTTCAACTACAGCCTGGGGTGACCAAAGCCTTATGAGTGGAAACTGAAAGAAGCTTGGTGTGTATACATGTGTGTGTGTCTTTGTGTCTGTGTTTGTCCCTACCACCAATAGACAACTAGTGTTGGTTTGTTTACACCCCCATAACTTAGCAATTTGGCAAAAGAGACCAATAGAATAAGTACTTAAAAACAAGTTCTGGGATTGATTCATGCAAGTAAAAACCCTTCAAGGTAGTGCCCCAGCATGGTCACAGTCAAATTTTAAAACAAAGCATTCCTTCAATGATTTACCTACTATGAGATGACTGATTCAATTACTTGACTTCTTCTCTTATCAATGAATGATCAATATTATTGCCCTATGGAAGGGGCTAGTGGGGCTTAGATTCTATTCTGGCAACACTTACAAGAGTTGAATTTAAGACTGTAACCAATGGAGCACTTGTTAATTTTAATGCTGCCACTACTTACAGCAGAAGGCTTGGTCATTGAGGGGTTTTAAATATAGACACAGTACAGAACAGCTACAAAGCATTCAAAAGTCATTGAACTAAGGAGATACTAAATATGTTTAGAAAAGTATTGTGATGTGTGTATGTTGTTGTTGTTGTAGTTATTGCTGTTTAACCCCAGGAAAGCACTGATCTAACAAACATATCAGTAAGCAAGACCATTTGTTTTTCAAACTGATTATCAAGGACTCATTATCTACCTAATGTGTGCTTCCTTTATAAAATGAGTGAAATTTAAAGGACATTTGATTATTACTTCTAGTTCCTCATGTGTGTCTATAGTTGTTGTTTAATTCCAGATCGCACATGATTGAGTAGATCTATGATCCAAGAAATTCCTGCCATGACTATCCTACTTTGTTCCTGTTAAGTCCTACTGTACTCCAGATTATGTTATCCAGTCCACTCTGCTGAGTGGTTGGTGTTAGGAAGAGCATCCAGCTATAAAAACCCTGCAAAAACAGCCATAGAAGTCTGGTGCTGGCTTCTGCCTGGTCGGCTCCTGTCAAACTGTCCCACCCATGCCAGCATGGAAGGTGGACGTTAAATGATAATGATGATGATGAATATGCCCTTTTTTTCTCAAGATAGTATGTGTGATTCTAAGGAAATTTGGTTGTTACATCTAACAGCTTGAGTGACCACATTAAAGCTCCTTCATTGATTTGTGTATACAAGTTTATGTAGACAGCAGTTGAAAATCCACTCTCAGTGACTTGTTCAATTCATAAAAATCCATAAATTTATAACCAGAAATACATACCACAATTCTTGACATAAAGATACACCAGCCTTGAAGATGCACCCCAATTTTGGCTTTAAAATTTGGTAAAGGACAATAAACATAAAAACAAGGTATGAGAACTTTCACTAGATGTTTTGTAAATGTCTTTGTAACACACAGATCCTGTTGATCACTTGGAGTCTAAATTCTTCTTTTACTTACACTACCGAAACACACTGAGTTTAGCATAGATAACTCTCTTCTGAGATTAAAACTGGCATATGAAAACAGGTAATCTTTATCCACTACACACAGTAAATTTTCAAGACATATTTTTAAAAGAAAGAGTATCCTTGAAACCGAGAAATACAATAATAGAAAAAAAAACTGATACACAATTTTATTTCTCAATCAGGTGAAGTAGAATTGAATTGTAGTGGTGTTGAGTGGCAATGTTTTTCATTTCCAAAGATTTGAATCAAATGAAATACAAACTAGAGGTTCAAACCCTGTTACAAACTGTGCAAAATCACTAGCCTCTTTCTTTCTTATCAAGTCCACAGTAGTGATGTGCGGTTTGGTGGAGCTACAAAGTGAATGGACCTTTCTTGGGCCCTTCAATACAGTTATTTCAGAAAGCAGGAGAGAGTGGTGGGGACAGACAGACAGAGACAACAAGAGAAGTGAGGAAATGACTCCAATACTAGACCAGTACTTTATTTAATGACCCCCAAACAACAGAAAAGACTTCAGTGGGATTTGAACTCAAAGTGCACAAAGCTGGAACAAATATTCTTTTCTACTCTAGGCACAAGGCCCGAAATTTTTTGGAGAGGGGGCCAGTCGATTAGATCGACCCCAGTATGCAACTGATACTTAATTTATCGACCCCGAAAAGGATGAAAGGCAAATTCGATCTTGGCAGAATTTGAACTCAGAACAAAAAGACACGAAATACTGCTAAGCAGTTCGCCTGTCGTGCTAATGTTTCTGCCAGCTCACCGCCATAAAGCTGGAACAAATATTGTATGGCATGCTGACACTCTAATGACTGCCGATTAGCTGTCTATACCACTAATAATTTGCTGACTTGATACAAGAGAAAACCCAACCAGTATGGAGAAATCATATGAAGTCATGCCAAAGCCACGAACAGTCATAGTCGTGACAACTGACTGCAGATAACAAAATACCAATCAATACTATACTGTCTGTATGACAGGTAATTTATTGAGTTAATCTAAGTGGTAATGGTTCTGTTATTAGTTCAAGGATGTATTTTATAGGAATATATGAGTTTGTATTTGATGGAAATTACTGGAAATATCATACCTGTTTGTACGATACTTCATGTATTACATTTCTCTTGTGATGAACACCATAACTCAGAAATCAAGATAGCTATATTCATTCTTAGCTAGAAATGGAAAGAAATTCTGTATTTTTAATTATTAGCATAAGAAAATCTTGTAACTTAATCATAACATTTATTACTGGTTTTTTTATGCTGGCAAAGTATCCTAACTTCACAGAGGAATTGACTGCAGTACGTCTAAATGATCTCCAGAAAAATGTAATCTTTGAGGGGATTTGAACTTAGAATATAGAAGTCCAAACTAAATATTCTTTTCAACTCTAGGCACAAGGCCCGAAATTTTTTGGGAGGGGGCCAGTCGATTAGATCGACTCTAGTACGCAACTGATACTTAATTTGTCGACTACCGAAAGGATGAAGGGAAAAGTCGACCTCGGCGGAATTTGAACTCAGAACGTAAAGACAGGCGAAGCCCAAACTAAATATTGTCCTGCGCTCAACCGCTTCTAGCTTTTATTCATTTTGTTTTTTTTTTACATGAATCTCTACGTGATCAAGCGACTAGCTATTAATAGCAGTCAACTCTCCCTTTGATTTACACTCTACCGCCTTAAAGAAAAAGGAGACACTGACTAATAATATACAATACATGAAATACTCGGAAAGTCAGTATAACAGCTTGGGTGCCTTTCATCATAGGCCTACCCGATCAGAGCTGACTTCAAGCAAAGGAATTCTAAATTTCGTTAGGGTAGTTAAATTGACTAAGAGCTGTTTTTTATGAGGTCATTAACAACTATATCATTTCTCAAATATTAATGTTTCGGGGATTCTTTTTTTAATTTATCAACCTAAAAATGTTTAACCAGAATGAATGAACATATTTCTTAAATTACTTGAGAACTTCAGGAGTGCTCGAGGTAGATACACTTATTTACAGTTTAGTATAACAAAATATGACGGTTGAGGATATATTTCAAGAATAATATTTTAAGTAACACAATGTCAATTATTCTTCGAATAAACAAAGGAGCAATTGATGCTAATCACAGGAGGAAATAAATATTCAATTAAAAATATAACATTGTTTACATCTGAGACATCGTAGCAGGTTCAGTTATTTGATTAGAAGTAGCTTTGCTTCAAAGCAAAAAATGTAAGTTTCGTAAACTAAGTCAATCCTTTTAGTGAATTTAATTTCAGCTATTATTCAATTAAAATATTTTATATTAATATATTTAGTGACGTTTCGTTTTATTCTGTCAGTTATGGCAATTTTAAATTGATAAAATTAACTTGTTACATCAAAGCAAACAATATCAATATTAAAAATGGCGACAATCGGCAAAAGTCCATCGAAACGGAAATCAACAAAATTAAAAAGTTCCACAGGCAGTTCTTTGGGTGCCCCTCCAGCATCGAAAAAGAAGAAATCGAATCCTGTAAGTTTGAATAACATGCTAATTTCTATTTAAAATTTCAAATTGAAAAGCTTTTCTTTTCATTTTAATTCATTTAAAGGCTACCGGTTGACAGAATCCTTATAGCATTAAACAAAATGCTTGCGGCATTTAGTTGCATTTATGCTTTGAATTTAAATCATATCTAGGTCGATTAAAATTGCTATAAAGCTTTCTAGGTATGAGTGGAATTGTTATAGAGGACATAGATATTTTTCATTGTTGTTATAAACATGGCCTATTTTTTTTTATCTGTTTATATGCCCCCTTCATGTTGGTATGAAGTTTGGGACCTATAAGAGAGTTGGAATCAGTTAAGTCAGGACAAGCTGACATAAGGTGTGAGTAGACAGGATATCAAACGACAAACTTAAGGTTCAGTACTTTGTACTCTGTAATTAGGACTGTGTTGATTCCTTGGCTAAGTCTACATAGATCTAAGTACATACCAGAAGTGGTATTAGTTTATCACTGTAGGTAGCTGCTGCACCAAACACCATAGGTGTTGGCTTGCAGTATTGAGTTGAGTTCTTCCACTGCAAAAGGCTGTGATCGTTCATGATTTTCTCCAAAGAAGCAATTATCTTTAATCCACTCAGCCTTAGAGAAGCTGGAGCACCAGCTCTGTGTCCTTCAGGTTTGGGAATGATTAGCTTATATAGTCTACATAATGGAAACAGGCTATTTTAGTTCTTTGTGTATGAAAAACTAAGAAATACAGATCAGTATACCTCGTTGTTTTTGAATGGTTTAGAGACACAGTAACACAGGTCCCTGTCCGATTTTTCATTGGCACTAGACTATACTGGTCTGTATCCCTTTTCTTAGACAATAAGTTGCATGTATATAACTTTTTGTGACATAACCACTATATCTTTGACACTCATTACATCTATTAGTGATCTTGACTGTATCAGTTTGCTCTCCCTTTATATTTTATTGCAGACTTGTTTATATTTGATCTCAAAGAAAGTGGAAGTAACCAGTTCAGTTGAGCACTAAAATAAATGCATTACAATAATTCAGCTTCTTGCTTTTAGGTTTAAGTCACATTCTTCCCCTTGCAATCCTAGGTTTTTTCATTTAATTTTTTTCTCTCTGTTAGATTTTTACGTTAATAATTATTGAAACAATTTATAAATTTAATTCTCTTTATTACATTGCTATCAAATTATAAAAAAAAAAACCAGTTGTATTTCAATGGTTCGTAAAACTCACCTTTGATTCAATACCCAAATACATTGTTGTGAAGGCCAAAAGCATCATCAAACGTAAAAAAAAAAGTGGGTAATAATGAAATCATGACAACATAGCTTTCATTAATTTATATTTCAGACGATATATATGTGTGTGTATAGAGTATTAGAAGTGTACAGATATTGGATATTGAGAAAAGAGGAGGTCACCAGAATTTTGGAAAAAGAATTTTTTTATTTAGTTATACTCCTAGATTATTTTAGTGAAATTCTCACTGATATATTCAATTGTTTGAAATTCTTTCCTAAAAACTAAGTTCCTCCTGTTTGAGAATCCCTTGATCTACATCTTTAATCTTCCCAGGATCAATAAAATGAATATTGGTTTCAAATTTTGGTACAAGGCCAGCTACTTTGGGGGAGGGGGAAGTCAGTTACATCAACCCTAGTGTTCAACTGGTACTTATTTTATTGATCCAGAAAGGGATGAAAGGCAAAGATGACTTTGGCAGAACTTGAACTCAGAGCATAAAGTTGGATGAAATGTTACCAAGCATTTTGCCCAGTGTGCTAATGGTTCTGCCAGCCTGCCACCTTCAAGAATAAAATAAATATTATTAACATATTAGAAGTGATTCAACTATACATGTTTCCCTTCAATATTTGTTCCTGAACTTCAATATAAAAAATCCATATTTCAGTTTAGCAAAGATAACAGAGGCAACTGAGACAGCAGTAGATTGGAACAGATGTTTTACAGTGGTACCTCACTGTTTCATCTCTGATGCCAATTCTGGGGGTATTGTCTTCCAAGATATAATTGTTTACACCATTTCTGATAGTTATTTTTACCAACATTGTACTTATTTTACAGCCTCAAAACTATGATAGATAAAGTGTATCTAGGTGGGATAGAATGTATAGGAATATAACAAAATACAAAATATTTTGTTTAATACTTTACTGTTTCTGTTATATCCATGAACAAGAATTAAAAAAGAATGAAAATAAAATTTACATTTGCTTCTAGATTATTTTGATAAAATAATCTTCCCTAAAATATTCTATTTGTTCTACTGCCTGTCTTGAAATATTCACCTTTTTTTGTATTTTATTTTCAACTAACAGATTCCTCCTCTTCCGCCAATAGAAAATGAAGAACTGGAAGATCCAAATATGACAACAACAGAATATGTTGAGAGAATTCCAATTTTTAAAGATCCTAATTTTGTGGTATATATTTTTAGCTTTAAGAGATTTGCATTATTTCATAATATTCACTTGTTTGATGGTGTTGTTATTCTTTATAAACTCCCGTATAAGGTAGAATAGAGAAACAGACCTGCTAACAGGATTTGAACCATGAATCCATCACTTCATTGAGTTGTTTCATTGATAGCAATAATAATAGCCATGAAAATAATGATGATTAAAAAGAAGCTGTTTCTACATATTTTACAAACTTAGCAATATTAGTTTCTGTCTGACCAACTCATCAATGTAAAGCTTGCTTCTGTTTAACCATTATCAAGCTAGTTTCTATAATTTAAATAGAAATGACCTGAGAGAAATAACTAAGAGTGGCCAATAGCATGTATTTGAACAACACAGGCATATCAAATACCATAAAACATAATTCTTGATTTATCAAAATTATCTTCACTTCTGTATCAAATAACAACAAAGACCAGCTCCATTTAAGAAGTAGAGATGATCTCAAGAATCAAGAATTTTCCAAAACTGACATGATACTAAAGACAAAGACAGGATTATGATCTGAAGAGGGCAGCCAAGGATGTTTGTTTCTGCTTCAGTAGCCTTTATCAATATGACAATTGTCCAAACTTTATCTCCAGTAACCATGAGACTTAGACTTATACATAAAAGAGTAGGACACATTTATGGCTTAGGTAATTTGCATAATTTAAATAAAAATGAGCTGAGAAAAATAACTCAGTGGCCAGAGGCAATTAATTCAGCAATGTTAGTTTTTATGTCTGACCAACTCATTAATATAAAACTAGTTTCTGTTTAATTAGCTCAGCATTATCAAGCTAATTTCTACATCTGTTTTGCCAACTGAACAGTGTCAAACTAGAGAGGTTTTTTTTTTTTTTGTGTGTGTGTTCGATCAAATCATCTGTGCAAAACTAGCTTCACATTATTGAGTTAATCAGATATAGAAACTAGCTTGATAATACTGAGCTAGCTGAACAGAACTGTTTCTGGCTGACCAACTCAGCAATGCTAGCTAGTGTCTGTTCCTGTTCAACTAATTCAGCGATGCAAAGTCATTTTGTGTGTGTTTAACAAAATTTCTGTGAAAAAACAAAAAAAAAAGTGGTTAGAAGCTTGCTTCCCAACCACATGGTTCTGGGTTCAGTCTCACTATGTGGCACCTTGGGCAAATGTCTTCTACTATAGTCTCGAGCCAACCAAAGCCTTGTGAGTGAATTTGGTAGACAGAAACTGAAAGAATCTCATTGCACACACACACACACATATATATATATATATGTGTGTGTGTGTGTCTGTGTTTGTCCCCCAACTGTCGTTTGACAACCATTGTTGGTGTGTTTAGATCTCCATAACTTAGCAGTTCAGCAAAAGAAACCGATACAATAAGTCCTGGGGTTGACTTGTTTGACTAAAGACAGTGCTCCAGCATGGCTACAGTCAAATGACTGAAACAAGTAAAAGAAAGAAAGTAAAAGACTACATGTATCTCCCGAATCCTTACACATTTTCCTACATTGACTCTATTTAAGCATTCTACAAAAGGAGCAGCTGGTGCCAAGAAAAGAGGATGGAAAAACCTGAAACAAATAGTAGCATCTGAGCGAGCTGTACAATGGCCAGTCAGTGCTGTCACTTGTAAGTCTTTATCACATCACACTGTTTATCTGAATGTTAACAAAAGAAAATCATCTTAGACATTTGTTTTTATCATTGATACCTATGTATTGAGAATAGCTAATCACTGAAATTAGATATTCCAATATTAATATAAGTTTACCCTGAATTAATCATCATTGTTGTCATCATCATCACCATCTTCACCGCCACCTCCTCCTCCTTCTGTTGGTCAATTTGTGCCATCAGAGTGTCCCTGTTGAATAAGGACAAACTCTTTTAGGTTTGGTGTCATTATGAACTGGCAAGATTGTTGGCATGCTGGACAAAATACTTCGTGGCATTTTGTCTGTCTTTACATTCTGAGTTCAAATTTCTCCGAGGTCAACTTTCATCTTTTCAGGGTTGATGAAAGCCACTCATCTGATTCGCATAAAGTTACTCACAGAAGTGTTCCAGCCTCTGACCCGCAATTGTGTTGTCTCCTCTCCCTCTGCCTTTTCTTCTGCAACTGTAATGGCCTTTGCTCTTTTGGGACTGACTCATTTCCTCCTCAGACAGGCATTCCTGACCCACTCATCTCTCATCAGCTATGCTGTGTCCAACCCTACCAGGCCCCACACTAATCACTATGCCTAGTCATTTCCAGATCATTGAACCCTTGGAATTCCCTCCTTGCTCATGTCTTTCCAAAAGGTGTTGACTTGCAAAGGTTCAATAGGAACATTAATGATATTGATTTTATTGTTCTAAGTGGGTTTGAAAAGATTATGGGCACTGGCCCCAGTACATACAAAGGAAGGTTCCAAGACACAGTTACTTGGTTAAATTGGGTTAGTGCAGGCATGGCTGTGTGGTAAAAAGTTTGTTTCCTAACCATATGGCTTTAGGTTCAGTCCCACTGCATGGCACCATGGGCAAGTATCTTCTACTATAGCCCTAGGCTGACCAAAGCCTTGTGAGTGATTTTGGTAGACATAAATTGCAAGAAGCCCATCGTGTGTGTGTTACTGTCACCTTGCCTTGACTTCATGGTAGTTGTAAACAAACGTCACTGTCATGCAAACAGTGACCTTTGTTTCCAATCTTTGAAGATGCGTCTCATGATGGGGACATATTAACCTTACTTGGGAATATGAGGGTTCGTAACAAGAAGAGCATCCAACTGTAGAAAATTCACTTTGATAAATTATATCTGACCCATGCAAGGATGGAAAAGTGGATGTTCAACTATGATGGGTTCTGTAAATTTACAACTTTACCTTTCATTGTTGAAGCAAAAGATTTCTTTTTATAGCTTCAAACAGTGAAATGAAAGTAATGTCAGCTTTCAGTTAAAGCAATTATTCCATGGAAGAACCATTTTAGCCATTTAAGGACACACAAATACTGTTATATTCACTTTCAGTCTATTTCTTGAAATGTCAAAATCTTCATTAACCTGGCTACTGATAAAATTTCACTCTATTAAACCAGATAACTTAATATTTTGATAGTGTTTGAGCTCATAAGTTTCAATCAATAATCCAAAATGTTAACCTCTAATTCCTCTTGCATCAATGAAATTATTAACACTGTGTAACAAATTTTTCTTTTTTTTTTTTAATCTTTGGTCAATAAGTGTTATTTCTTATTTGCTTCTATCTAGAAATCAAGGGAAATGACTACTCCCTTCAAACTTTTCTTTTGTTACCTGGACATCAATGTTTTGAAATTGACCTGTTTTCCTTCACATTTCAAACAGATTCAGTGCTGAGTTGCTGAATCAGAAATAACGTTACAACAAATATTCTGTGCAATACCACAGATTTACTTGTCAGTTGCTTGACCTTAACCAGTTGAGCATCTCTGATCATGAGTATGAGTAGAGGGGGGAGCATCATAACCAAGTGTTGAGAGGGATTCTTTAGAGTTTGAATAAATGTAACAAGAGCATAGTTTGAAGGAAATATTAGCCATTTTTCATGCTTTATAGGGGTAAGCAGATAGGAAATAACAGTTGTTACGCAAGGACAAAAAGCATGTTACACTGTAATTTAATAGTTCTTTAGTGAAAATTTTCCACCTTACTGTTACTATTTTCAGACAGTAGCATAGAGGGACCACCATCATTCAAACCTGCAAAAAAATATTCAGATATATCTGGTCTACATGTAAGTACAATTCAAAAACAAAATTTGTTTCCTATTTGTTTGTGTTAATATCAACTGTGAGAATTTGGCATTTAAATATATACATATGTAATAAATGAATAATGATTTCTTTCATTGATAAGTCACAAGTTTTGTTCCCCATACATAACTGGTACTAATTTTATCCTAAGTTAAGGATGAAATGAAAGATGAGCTGACTTAATGTTGTCAGGCCTTTATTTTAGCTATTGCTTTTGTCATGCCAGCATGGAAAGTGGACGTTAAATAATGATGATAATCCTATGTAATTTAATACTAAATATGGAGTGCAAGAACAAAGAGAACAACAAATTGAATCTATTTGTATTACAGTGAATTAGAAAAAAATTTCTTACTGTAAATATGTTGTGCTTTGCTTTCTATTGGTTAAACTGAGTAGTAGGAGCAGTTTTCATAACCTTTACAGATCTACTTGGATTGGAAAGATAACTGAGAGAGCATACTAGAGTTAATATTTAGTTTGATCTTTGGGTTGGTGGTCCCACGATAACCAACCTGAGCACTGCTGAAGAATTTTATCTCTGCATAGGGATTCAAAGAAAAATAGATTTCTGATGCAGGATTGATGTGAACATAGCATTGCTGCTAGAAAAATATCTCAATAGCAGCTGTTGTAGTAAACTATACAGCCTTTCATTTACTAAGATCAATAATTAACATAATTTTTTTCATTTCAGTCTGATTACAGAGATCCACAAAGCAAGTTACGATATCATAATGTCAAAGAATTCTCTCAACTACGAATGCTTCCCAGTGATTTAGTTACTGCATATTTAGCTTTACGCAAAGCTAATGCACCAGTTCCATGAAGAATCCATTTGTTTTACAACACATTCACCTTCATTCATGTCCTCATTATGTATGTACATCACAAACTCTGCAACATCTGTATGAAAATTCTGATCACTTATAGATGTTACAAGTTTGATTTTTCTTTTTGTTATTTATTTTTTTGATGATGATAATAAATTTTTATAACATACTCAAATTTGTTTTTGCATATATTTTGTTAAATTGTGGTGAGCATCATTGAGCAAGAAATAACAGATCATAGTTTGGATTTTTGGTGACAGAAACCATTATATATCACTTTGCTAACACTTTTAATAAAGCAAGTGTGTCTTTTTACAATTGCTCATCCTTGAAAATTCCTCTTAAATTATTTTTTAACTCTTATTAGTTTCAGTCATTTGAACTACAACCATGCTGGAGCACTACTTTGAAGGATTTAGTCAAACAAATCATATCCCAGTGCTTACTTTCTTCAAGCATGGTACTTGTTCCATTGGTCTCTTTGGTCAAACCACTAATTTATACAGGGACATAAGCAGTTGTCAAGCAGTAGTGGAAGACAAACACACACACGTATGTATATATATATATATATCATCATCATTTACCATCCGTTTTCCATGCTGCCATGTGTTGGATGGTTTGACAGGAGCTGGCGAGCTGCCCAGAGCCCAGTTGTCTGTTTTGGCATGGTATCTACAGCTGGATGCCCTTCCTAACGCCAACCACTTTACAAAGTTTGTTGATTGCTTTTTACATGGTACCAGCATGGGTGCTATTACATGGCACCAGCATGAGTGCTATTACATGGCACCAGCATGAGTGCTTTATTCATAGCACTGCCACATTGCTTTACTCTTGGCACTAGCATGAGTGCTTTCATCATATAACGTTTGTTTCCCATATTCTCTTACAAGGCTTTGGTCAACCCAGGACTATAGTAGAAGACACTTGCCCTAGGTTCTGCAGAGTGGGAATGAACCCAAAACATGGTTGGGAAGCAAGTTTCTTAACCACACAGCCAAGCCTGCACTTATGCATGGAAAACAGACATTAAATGATGATGTTGATTAAAATATTTCCATCAACTTTCACATTTTTCGTTTTCCTTTTACATCATATTAGAATGTTACACTTTCAAAAGTTACCAAATGCAGTTAACACGTTCTAAAACTATTCCAAATGACTTTTTAAAATTTTATTTTATCAATATTGGAATTTTTTTATTCCTTATTTCTCCTTTTTTTCACATCAGTTTTTATTCATGCTAGCTTTAGTTGGATTTTTTGTAGAAACAACTGAACTCAAATGTTCTTGCTCAGGACCATGCAGTGAAGTCAAAGCACAATTCCAGATAATCCTAAGTTGTGCTCCTAGAGCAAGGCACACAACAAATTCATGTAATTTTAGAATAGCAGGTCTTAAACAATACACTGCAGTGCACTGATGTGTGGCACAAGAGGTACCTATGAGTACCTCAGATTTTTACAATTATGATTTAAGGCTTTACAAAATCTATACGCATGCGTACGAACAGCCATGTTACATGGCAGTGAAACATGGGCTGTAACTGCTGAGGACATACGTAAGCTTGCAAGGAATGAAGCCAGTATGCTCCGTTGGATGTGTAATGTCAATGTGAATACCCGTCAGAGTGTAAGTATCTTGAGAGAAAAGCTGAACATTAGAAGCATCAGTTGTGGTGTGCAAGAGAGACGATTGCGCTGGTATGGACATGTGGTGAGAATGGATGAGGATAGCTGCGTGAAAAAGTGCCACACCCTAACAGTTGAGGGAACCCGTGGAAGAGGTAGGCCCAGGAAGACCTGGGCTGAGGTGGTGAGGCAAGACCTTCGTACATTGGGCCTCACCGAGGTGATGACTACTGACC
>NC_068981.1:120251463-120257291 GCF_001194135.2 Octopus bimaculoides | reverse complement strand
GCTCCCGTAGGATTTTCGAGTGAGATCGTTGCCAGTGCCCCTGGACTGGCTTGTGCGGGTGGCACATAAAAGACACCATTTCGAGCGTGGCAGTTTTCGTGCGGGTGACACGTAAAAGCACCCACTACATTCTCTGAGTGGTTGGCATTAGGAAGGGCATCCAGCTGTAGAAACTCTGCCAAATTAGATTGGAGCCTGGTGTTGCCATCCGGTTTCACCAGTCCTCAGTCAAATCGTCCAACCCATGCTAGTATGGAAAGCGGACGTTAAACGATGATGATGATGATGATGATGATGATGATACTAGAGCATGTTAAAAGATATGTAAATCATAATTTCAGTATTCACAAGTATGACTAATAACACAAGATTATAGTTTTCTGTATATTTTTCTCTGAATTTTAAACTTTAAAACAGTTTTTTTCTTTTACCTTCCATGTGAAGTGCAACGACAATGTTTAAATTTACAAAGTGTGTCAATAATTATTTATTTGGTCTCCATTAAACCACAATGTCAAAAAAGAGAATCATAGTTTTTGAATGTATAGTATGTTTCAAGAGACTTTTAATCAAAATTTTTCATTTATTTCAAACTAAGAGGTAAGCCAGTAAACTCTTACTAGTTCAGTCTAGTTTAGTTTTCACTATCTTTTATGATGAGCAATTTAAACATTTTACATTCAGATGCAGTCTACACAGTGGTATGTTTTTAATCACTATGATTGCATTCACTTCATGCAGAAGGCTCAGCACTCAATGATTTAATGTACCCAGATATAAAGTCTAGTGCAAGGCAATTTACAGCTCATAGTTGTTACCAGTAAGAACATTGTTTATTTGATGAGGATCAATCTGAGCTCAACTTCTTTTCATATGTTATTGATGTGGAAGTTAATAAATCTGTTGCATTGATTATTTCAAGATGATGAGACATGAAAAACAAAAACCCTAATTACTTAGAAGGCTTCCAGCTTTTTTTTAAAACAAACTATGAGTCAAAGAAGGAATCTCTAAACAGTTTTTTTATCAGCTAGAAACAATAACTAAATCCTACTCTATCTGCTATTTTAAAAAGGACACATTGAACAATGAAGTCCTTAATCATCATCATCATCATCATCATTTAATATCTGCCTTCCATGCTGGCATGGGTTGGATGGTTTGACAGGAGCCAGCTAGGTAGAAGACTACTCCAGGCTATTGTGTCTGTTTTTACTGCTGGATGCCCTTTCTAACACCAACCATGCCACAGAGTGGACAATATATACAAAAAAAAAATGAAAATGGTCATAACTGGTACATCTTTGATCAATCTGCTCAATCAGGGCTTACCTGAAGTTAGACAACATCATTATCACCAATAAGAAATGGAAGAGAAGAAAAAACAAACAAGAGTTGTATTCAAAAATTTTATTTTTTCATTTTTATTAAAAAATAACAGGTTTATCTGCCATTTCATTGAATATCATCATACAAAATAATATATTACAAATATATTGATTAGTATTCACCCACCCACACACCCTAATACCATACATTGGTGAACTGATTCATTTATTTTTTAAAGTAAAGTGGCCACAGGTTATTATAGTTAAGTGAACTTAATGTTGGACATAATGCAATGCTTGTATTTGGCTTATGAACTCACACCTTAGACACAAGGACTGTAATGACTTAACATGGTCACTGCAACATTTTGATGATTTGATTAATATACTGTTGGATGAATAAACAAAAGCAGGTATAATTTCCTCCACCTTTTCCACATTGTGACAGATTTGTAAAGAAATTCTTGTAATAAAAATGATTTCTTAGATAAGCAGAAGACCACAGATTTATATGAAATATATACAGTCAATTGATTTGAACTTATCACACACCTGATACTTATTTTATTGTCTTTGTAGAAATGAAAGTTAAAGTAGATTCTTGTGGGATTTGAACACAAAATTCAGAAGGACAAAAATCAATATTCTGACATTTCTGCTATTATATAGTAATGATGATAATTATTACCATGATTATTATAACATAATATGGAGAATTGGTATACCACCAGATGAATTGTATAAAATCCCATCTGAGTCAGCTTTGTCTTTCATCCTTCCTAATAAATATCAGGTAGATACTGTAATTGCTCTGATAAGAAAAAACGTATTTTGTGCCAATGTTAGAAATCAATAACAATCATTCTAACTTTGGCATGAGATGAGAAATAGGTAAAGAAAAAAGATACAATCAAATTGATGCCAGCATAACACTTGTATTTATTTGACTCCCTCCCAATGGGCAAAAGTGACTTCAGCAGGATTTAAATCAAAATATAACACAACATAACTTTAACTCACTACCATTGCTCTACCAATTCTACCACTCATTTCTAACAAAGACATAAAACCAAAAATTTGTGAGGAGGGAACAGTCAATGGTATCAACTTCAATACTTAACAGGTGCTGTATTTATTGACCAGAGAAGGATGAAATGCAAAGTCAACCTCAGCAGGATTTGAACTCAAAACAAATACGGCAAAGCATTTTGTTTGATGTTTCTACCAATCCACTGTTCTCTACAGGCTAGAAGATAATATTGGGTTACTCCATAAATAATGCAGTTTTTTCTGCATGAACTAAAGTCGGAGGGGGATGGAATAAACTACCTGCATCAACTTGCTAGAAAGGCTGGTAGGAATTTTCCCTTTTCTTATTCTTAGTGCAAGTTTTGAAGAGTGCAGTTCGATTTTAACAATTATTTTTTCAAACCTATAATGAAAGTGACAAAGGAGCATATTCAGCATATTTTGCCTTATGAGTTCAATAAAGGCAACAGAAAGTGTGAAGAATATCAATGCAGTATATGGGGATTGGACAATAACCAGTGTTAACAGTGGTTCCAGAAATTCCAAGCAGGAAACTACAGCCTAGAAGACGAGCCTTATCCTGGAAGCTCTGTAGAGCTCAACAAGGATGTCTAGCAAACCCTGGTGGGACAAAATCCCATTGTAACTGTTGAGGAACTAACAGAAAAGCTTGGATTTGGTCATTCAACCAGTTATCGACACCAGTGCTAGAAGAAAAAATTACCATCTTTGGTTTCAAGACAAAAGGTGTTCTTCCATCAAGATAATGCTCAGCCACATACAACAAGGATGACATTCCAAAAGTTGGAGCAGTTTGAATGGGAAATGATGCTCCACCCACCATATCCGCCAGACATTGCCCCATCTGATTATCATTTATTCCACCATCTTCAAGATCATTTGGATGGAAAAAATATGAATTCTGTAGATGAGGTCAGTACAGTGCTAGAGAAGTATTTTTCGTCGCGGACAAATGAATACTGGAAGAGGGTTCTTGCAAGTCTACCAGATAGATGGAAGAGCATTGTAGAAAATGAAGGAGAGTATATTTTAGATTAAAAAAGAACTTTGTTTATCTTAATTTTGAAAAATAGAAGAAGTATAAAAAGCCACATTATGGGAAGAACCAATACTTTCTTCAGGGCAAAATCACCATTATTCTGATCCTAGTATTTAACAGGTATTTATTTTAACAAATGGAAATTAAAGTCAACCCCAACAGGATTCTAAGTTGAAAGGTGAAGAGCCATAACAAAATACTGCAAGGCATTTTGTTTAACACTCTACTTTTTTTTTTTGTCCACTCCACTGTTATTTTAATAATATAACATTTCTTGATAATCAGATTCACTTAATTCAAGTTAATTTAACCCTTTTACTGCAAAAATCAGATATATCCACTCAAAATTTCATTATGCTTAACAACAGAAAGCAGTTTTTTGTTTTTTTCATACCAATCTATCTTTTGTTGAGGAATGTCATGTTCAAAACTATTTCTTTTCAGATATGTCAAGTTTATGGAGGCAATGTAACTTACAGAAAATACTAATTTTATGTTTTTTTGATAGATATTTAACAATCATTATTGGAATGGCCATGAAATTTATTTTCGCAGTTAAAGGATTAAAAGTTATCCCCTTACGTCTGACAATAATTTACCAAAAATTGAAATAGAAAAATATAAAATTTTTTCACTTAATCAACAAGATTAAATAGAATATTTTTTAAGAAAAATTTTAAATTTCAATGTAATTTTTTACTGAAATTAATGTAAAGTACGTTGTTGAGATACAACACGACTGCTTATGGTAGCTGAGTTAATTAAAGGGGTGTCGACAAAAGTGACAATGCAAGGATTTCCTTCACCACAGGGAGCTGATTCTAGCTCGAACAGCACAACATTATTTACACCTGGTACTAATACTGTCTTGGGCACAAATAATCGGATTTGAGGGCCTCTTGCTGTCCAGTATCTTCCTAAATTAAAGCCATTGATGTACACTTGACCCTGAATAGAAGAAAATGTAAGCAACAATAATGATTCTATACATCTGTATGTATCTGCATTATATATCACACACACACACACACACACACACACACACACACACACACACATATATACACACACACACATATATATATACACACACACACACATTTATGTTTTTGTTTTGCAACATTCTTGACATGAAATCAAATGTTGAAACAGATATTGTTATACTTGGAGATGGTCATATTTTGCCAATTAAATACACACATTATATACTTGGTCTTCGCTTCAGTTTTATTACTATTATTTTAGTTTCTTTGTCAAAGCTCTTTCGTCACACATCCTGTGACCTCTTCAGTGACTCTCTATCCCACATGTCTCCTCTTGTTCTGCTTATTCAATTTGGAATAAGAACAAATGAGCTTTGACAAAGAAACTAAAATAATAATAAAGCTGAAGTGATGACCAAATATATAGTACATGTACCACCTGACTCGCACCCGTGGCACATAAAAGGCACCTTTCAAGCATGGCTAATGCCAGTACCGCTTGACTGGCTCCTGTGCCAGGGACATGTAAAAAGCACTATCCGAGAGTGACTGATGGCAGTGTTGCCCAACTGGCTCCTATGCCAGTGGCACGTAAAAAGCATTATTTAAGCATGGTCATTGCCAGTGTCGCCTGACTGGCCCCCATGCCAGTTGCATGTAAAAAGCACCCACTACACTCTTGGAGTGGTTGGCATTAGGAAGAGCATCTAGCTGTAGAAACCTTGCCAGAAGAGATTGGAGACTGGCGCAGACTCCTGGCTTACCAGTCCTCAGTCAAACCGTCCAACCCATGCCAGTATGGAAAGCAGACGTTAAAAGACGATGATGATGATGTGTTTAACTGACAAAGTATGACTGTCCCCAAGTATGATATCATCGTTTAACGTCCGCTTTCCATGCTAGCATGGGTTGGACGATTTGACTGAGGACTGGTGAAACCGGATGGCAACACCAGGCTCCAATCTAATTTGGCAGAGTTTCTACAGCTGGATGCCCTTCCTAACGCCAACCACTCAGAGAGTGTAAGAGATATGTATATATATATATATATATATATATAAGGTCAGGCAGGGTGTAAAGTTAGGGTATTTCCAGAGAAGCGCTCAACCTGAATACTGAACTATCAACGCTGTTGGGTTCCAGGCCAAAGCTGGAATTCCTCAGGTGTAGAAAAAACAAGCTTCATGACAATTACACTGTAAAGTGGGTTTGGCAAAGAGCAAATAATCCAAATGAAAAGAAGATAAAACAAAGAAAATTCTTTAAGACATCTTTAATGATTTGTTACAATTGTTTCTGTACCGACTCTATTTGCAAATAGAGTCGGTACAGAAACAATTGTAACAAATCATTAAAAATGTCTTAAAGAATTTTCTTTGTCTTTTTGTTCTTTTCATTTGGTGTATATATATATATATATATATATAT
>NC_068981.1:120249443-120250865 GCF_001194135.2 Octopus bimaculoides | reverse complement strand
GGGGATATGATGGTAATATCCCATATTCCAAGGAAGATAGTTCTGCAAGTTCTTGCTTAACAACTTTCATAAATAATTTGTCTATAGTGATCGAATTTATGAGCAGTACACTAGTTCACTCCCTCTATGAAATTGATGTTGCCTGAACAAGTGCATGGTGTATCATACCTCAGGTGTCAAAGTGACTGCAGAGCAATGTGAGACAAAGTGTTTTGCTCAAAAACATAATGCACCACCCAGTCCAGAAATTGAAACCACAATCCCACAATTAAGAGTGCTCTGACACACACACACACATCACATCATCATCATTTATATATCATTTTCCATGCTGGCATGAGTTAGACAGTTTGACTGAGACTGGTAAACTAAAGAGCTGTACTAGACTCCAGTCTGATTTGGCTTGATTTCTACAGCTAGATGCCTTTCCTATATACCAACCACTCCAAGAGTATAGTAGGTGCCTTTTATGTGTCACCGTCAGTGGCCATGACCACAATTTCACTTGGTTTGACATGTCTTCTCAAGTACAGCAAACTGCCAACGGTCTTGATCACTTGTCATCACCCCTGTGATATCCAACATCTGAAGATCATACTTTGCCTCTTCATCCTATGTCTTTCTGGGTCAACCTCTTCCACAAGTTCCCTCCACAGTTAGAGGTTTGCATGTATACATACATACATACACACACAATATCAAATAACAATTATTTCTAATTTAAGCACAAGTCCAGTAACTTAGAAAAAAAGAGAGTCAATTACATCAACTCCAGTACTTAACTGATATTTTATAGTAAACTTGAAAAGATGAAAAGCAAAGCAGATCTTGGAAGGATTTGAAATCAGGACATTAACAGCCACAATAAATACTGCAAAGCATTTTTTCTGATGTTCTAACAATTCTGCCAATCCACCCACCCACTAGTAATAATAATCCTTTCTAAGACAGGCAGAAGCCCTGAAATTTTGGGGGATGGGGCTAGTCAACTACATTGACCCCAGTACTTGACTGGTACTTATTTTTATCACCCAAAAAGGATGAAAGGCAAAATCAAAGGCAAAAATGTGTGTTTATTTGCAAAAAAAAAAAAAATGACCATCTGAAATATAACAATATGTTTCCAAAAAGTTATTCGTAAAAGAAAAAAAAAATGAGAGACAGCAGGGGAAAAAGGCAACTGTTTCACTTACCTTGGTCCAGTATTTTAAATCTATATAAGTATCATTTACTTGACTTTTATCATTTGGTAAATTTATGAGACCATGATAGAATGTTGGAATTTTCAAAGATGTTGCATTTGATTTCTCTGTTGCTCTATGAAAGAATGATGAAGTGAAATTTAAAACAAAAAAATTCTTTGCGGCTTTATTTAACTACAGACTATACTCGTTTCAACAAGAATATTGTGAAACAAAATAT